>NC_089756.1:58934477-58946977 GCF_040412425.1 Macrobrachium rosenbergii
TGCTGGACTTGCTGATAACTTGAAATGGCTTGATACCAGATTTTTTCGACTCACGATATACAGCACTATAACTTCTCTTCTTTCCCCTTTTTGTTTCTAGTTCAAGCACCAGTTTACATAAAGACTTTCTTGATCTACCCACTGCCTTAGCTATGATGTCTTTTAACTCCTGAGAAAGGACTTCAGGCCTTCCAAGATTCTCACTCTTTTCGCAATGACAGTTATATGGATTTTTGTTCCAGTTTCTTTTAACAAAGGATTCATCTCTTTGAATGTATTTAGCTATCCAGGAACACGAAATGAAGGATGTGCCAGTATCCCTGGCATCTCTGAAGGTTATAGCCTGGATTCGGTCAATCCATCTGATTTCCTCCGAGTCTTTAGCCATGGCTGTATCTAACTCCATCACTCAGTCTGAAAATACAAGAAATGTAAAATGAAAAATAGCGTAATAGAAGCTTAAAATAATGTACTTGTAGATAGGCTATAGCAGAAAACTTCATAACTTTCCATTTGTTCTGTGGAGGTGGGGGGAGCCCTCTAATTTTGAAACACCCGGTATATTATATATATAATTATATAGATATATACATACATATATATATATATATATATATATATATATATATATATATATATATATGTGTGTGTGTGTGTGTGTGTGTGTGTGTGTATGTATGTATATATATATATATATATATATATATATATTATATATATATATATATATATATATCTGAGACCTCTACTTGAAAATCCACTTGTACAGGGGTAGTGCTGTCAGCACACCTCACATGATGCACTGTAGGCATTACTTAAAGTTCTCTGCAGTGTCCCTTCAGCCCCTACTTGAAATACATTTAATTCATTTTACTTTACTTCCATTCATAGTCTTCCTGCCATCCTACTTCCCACTCTCTCCTAACAATTGTTCCCCGTAGGGGATATTGCCATCAGTGCACCTCAAGTGGTGCACTGTAGGTATTACTTAGGGTTCTTTGCAGCGTCCCTTCGGTCACCAGCTGCAACCCCTTTCATTCCTTTTACTGTACCTCTGTTCATATTCTTTTTCGATTTTACTTTTCACCTTGGGGGGCTAGTGCCGTCAGTGTACCTCATGCGGGGCACTGTAGGCATTATTCAGGTTTCTTTGCAACGTCCCTTCGGCCCCTAGCTGCAACCCCATTCATTGCTTTTACTGTACCTCCGTTCTTATTCTCTTTCTTCCATCTTACTTTGCACACTCTCCAACAGTTAATTCATTTTACTTTGCACACTCTCCAACAGTTAATTCATTGTGCAGCTGCGAGCTTTTCCTCCTATTACATTCTTCAAACCTTTTTACTGTCAGTTTCGTTTCAGTGCTGAATGACCTCATAGATCCCAGTGCTTGGCCTTAGGCCTAAATTCTATATTCTATTCCGCTCCATCTTACTTTCTACCTTCACCCAAAAATGATTTAAAATTATTTTCAGCGCTGAATGATCTCATAGGTCCCAGCACTTGGCCTTTGGCCTAAATTTTGTATTCCATTCCATTCCTAACAAGTGTTTCACAGTGCAACTGCGAGCTTTTCCTTCTGTCACACCTTTAAAAATTTTGTGTCGATTACCTTTTCAATGCTGAATGACCTAAAAGGTCATAGTGCTTGGCCTTTGGCCTAAATTTTATATTCCATTCCTTACCATTAGCGTTAAAACTATAAGGATGATATTTTCTCGAGTGTATGAGGTCAGTTCTATCTACCCAAATGTTAATGACCGCAGTATACGATCTTTAGTGGTATTGGTTCATTTTCTTGAAACTAACAGGATGTGGATGTCAGGAGAGTCCTCTCCACTCTCTTCTGCCTTCTACAGTTTCTGCCAGAGTTCCCAGCTAGTTCAGGATTTGGTCCACACCCTTTCTCAACTACTGACTGACTGATCCTTAACACAGCTACGAGTACTTCGAAATCTGCTGCTCTATCTGACTGCTTCTCGTCTCTCCGAATACCTTGTCTATGATTAATATTTTTTCTGGACTTTTTTCGCATTCTCAGTAATTATTTGAAAATTCTTCTCATACGAATTGACAAATAGGATAGCATATAAAGAAAAATAGATACATGAATAAAAATTGTGTTGATTGTTGACTAATCAGTTTTGTATAAATTACAACAAAACGGCAGAGGTCACCCAGGTCGTTTTATAAAAAAGTGTTAGTAACGTCAGGTAGTGAGAACCCTCTGCAGCGAACTCTTTACAATTTGAAATGAAGTGGTGGTAGACACGAAGAACACAATGGATGAGAAAGTATTAGAAGAAAAGAAAGAGAGAGAAAGTGATTGTTAGAGCATTCTGAAAAAGTATTCCTTGAGGAAAAAGTACGAGAGTTTACTGTACTATATATTCCAGAGGACCAAGACTTGCTTGAAATGATGGAGAGAGAACTGCCACAAAATTAAAATCTCTGGTGGAATACCTCAAATAATCTGCTCTCTCTTTTTGGGATAAATCAGTATTAGATTAGGCCAGCCTTGTGCTGGCACGGGCTCTTGCTCTAAGGCAGCCCGTAAGAAATCAGTGTCTAAATGATTATGACATGAGTGGTGTGTCAGAAAAAGAACTGTCAATCTCATGGATTTATGTGGGCATCGAAGGTAGTTTGGGGGAGGGTATGAAGGAGAATTATCAGCCTTCAGGGAACCTGTAGGTAAGGTTGTGTGGAAAGGAGGGCTTGTGACAAAAGAATAGTTTTAAATGGAGTTGTCCATTGTTGAAAAGTGTCGTTTGAAGTAACGAGCGTAATTGGTTTTAGCAGTTCCTTCTATGAAGGTCACTTTAAAGTTTCGAACATTGCGAGTTGCCGAAAGTGTACTAAAAAATCAGCCGTAATTGTACTTAAAGAGTTATGAGAAAGACGAAGTCGGTTGCGATGAATCCCTTCGTATCCTAATTATAGCAGATCCCCCTCCCCCCTCCCCTCTCTCTCTCTCTCTCTCTCTCTCTCTCTCTCTCTCTCTCTCTCTCTCTCTCTCAGGTTTTTGCATGCAAGCGGAATAGTTATCAACGATAGTTGTTTTTGATGTAAAAAGTTATTGCAGACTTTGCTCTGTATTACCATGATTAGCATTTGATACTTTACCCCAACTCATAACTTTTTCCATTTTTCAAAGCCGCCTAAGCTTTCTGCTTACAGTTAGCAACGTGGTAACTTAGGGTTTTCTATATGCCAGGTTTGGAATTCAGTGGCTCTAACCTTGCTCTCTGTCACATGAAAATTAAAAGTGACTTGTAGTTATGCTTATTGCTGTGTGGAATTAATTTCGTTGTACCCTTAACACCTCAAACATAAAATGTAATGCTTTGTATTTTGACTGTACTGTACACTTTAACTAGGAAATTTGGTGTCTTCTATCTTGCACATTTGTAATTCGGTCTTTAATCTCTTCGTTTAAAATTTATTTGAACTGAATTCCCCGTGGGGAATAGTGCCGTCGTTGCACCTCGGACGGTGCACAGTGGGCATTACTTAAGGTTCTTTGTAGCTTCCCTTCGGCCCGTAGCTGCAACCCCCTTCCATTCCTTTTACTCTACCTCCGTTCATATTCTCTTCCATCTTACTTTCCACCTTCCTTTAAGAATTGTTTCATAGTGCAACTGCTTTGAGGTTTTCCTCCTGTTGCACCTTTAAAAGCTTTTTATTCTCAGTTTCCCTTTCAACGCTGAATGACCTCATAGGTCCCACGGTTGGCCTTTGGCGTAAATTTTATATTCCATTCCATTTTAACTGAATTATTTTTGCCCTTTACACTTTAAAGAAGCATGTGTATCTTTCATTCGGAATTAGGCCACTTCTTTTCTGAAGGGATCCAGATAATAGGAAGAATACGTTATTCTTCCCGTGAACTTTCACAATGAAAAGTGAAATAGCTTGCACCTTGTGCCTCGAAGAGTTCGCGACACACCATTAGAATCTAGTGGGAGACGACTGAAAAGCCAACGAAGTGAAAGAACATATTGTAAGAAATGAGATGCTTGTATGAAAATGCTCTTGTAAGGGATCTTACTGTTAGATTGTTTATGCCTCGATGAAGTCGACCGAGTTTCAGCAGATCCTTCAAAATTTCTGGCAGTGCCTGCAGAAGTCGAAAGAGCTTCTCGTCCTCTTTCAGTAGATTGGCTCGATGCGGAAATTGCATATCTATGCAATTTATGGTTTGTTTTTCTTTTGAGAATAACGGAAAGTTAAACTTGCTCCGAACCGGCTAATGACTATTTTGGCGTGAAGATATTGAACGGGTTTCTTTTCAGTCCGCCAGCTGGAAAGTGAGCCGGTTAGAAAGTCTGTATTTTGGTTTTAAGCTCCTTTCTTCGTCTAAGAGACAGACGAATATGCTAAGTTTCCCAGCCAATGGTAATTTATTTTCTTGTCAGGCTAAACAGTCAACTTAACCGCAATCTTGTTATTTAGTATATGTTAATCTTGTTATATAACACATGAGAGTTTTTAGCGGAAACTTCCTCAAATTACACCTTATTTGTTAAACATTCCACTAGTAGTTCTTTGTAATTTTGTAAATAAGTCACTCCAATCGTTATAAATAATCGATCAAACTAGTGAACTGTAATTCCTAATTTATGATTTTCACGAGAAAATTTCAAATAAACGTTTCTCGCAATTCCTGTAGGGTTTCTAAGAAATGAGATTGTAACGAAACCGATGGACTGTAATTGTATGTTGAAGAAACAAAACTTTTTTTAGTTGCACTGCTTTCATATCAGTTCTTCTTTGTTATCAAAAAGGAAAACGAATTAAAGTGATCTCTTGTAACATCTTTAATATTGCTGATGAAATAATTGTGGTGTGAAAGTCGCGAGGGTAATGGTCAAGAAACGTGTTACTTAAAAAAAAGACGTAATTCTGTATAACAAATTTTTGTGGCTTGGAAGGGCATATTGTTTAGCATTTCAACACAGAATTCTCTCTCTCTCTCTCTCTCTCTCTCAGCCTGACCAACCCATTTATTATTCCCTCCGTATTTTATCTATACGTCCTTTAGCAGCAGGTAAAGGGAAGATAGATGAGGCGGAAAAAATGGATAGATGCGCTTCTTGACCTTGATGATAATTCATCCATCAGGCGAGGTGGGCGAAGGAAAGTGTGAAGACCTCACCGTTTGGGGTGACCTACCCGAAGCCTAAACTGTTTTTTTCTCATTTTCCATATAAGATTTATAAAGGTTTGTTTGCCCCGCAAAGAGATATGGTCTCTAATGACGCTCTGTTTGAGTTGAACGTCGCTTGGTCTCTAGAAGAATATATATTCCGGGGAAGTACCGTGCTACTTGGGTTTGCATTATTCTGTTGGCAAGGTTTTCTGGGGTGAAGGTTAAGGTGGCACGTTTCATTACTGTATTTAATTCGTTTAACTCATTAATTTAGTTCATATGAAAAGGCCAGCGGAATGGACAGCTCGTGTCCTAGTCTAGCTCGGATATTAAGAAGGAAAAATATCAAAATGAGTAAGAGAGGAATTAAGAGCAAGCCTAACCTATATGTGATACACATAGACTTCAAATTTTGTGAAGTCTTTAATTTCCCCTCTTTAGGATTGTTATGTATATACCAAATAAAAGATCACAGCCGTCATTCCTCCCTCGGAAACTGTATGTCCTTTAACCTGTTTCTCTGAATGGGGCTTAGCATTCGCTATTTCATACTGATCGTCGGGAGTAAACTGCTGCATCGCTCAGAAATGCCATTTCACTCACTGCTTCGGCCCGGAACTCGTTGGTGCATTCCACTTGGCCTTCTGCATACAGGACGGTTAAGTCTCCATCATTTCTCTCTCGGTAACGACGCAGCCACTTTTCGTCTCTTCAAAATAGAAAGTTACCCTCGCCATTTTGCCCACGGGAGAAAGGAGAAAAGACCCAGGAGCGCATTAACCGTGTTTGATTTGCATTAGGGAAGTTTTCCTTGGGAGCTCTTCTGCCTTTGGAAGAAGGTAGCGACTCTGCCTTAATAGGATGGTCTCAGCCACATACATCACCAGGAGGGAAGTAGAGGTGGAGGCTCTTCTGACGTCTCTTTGCAAGCGTTTGGAAACTGCTGGAAAATGTTTCATTCTGTTGCTTTCGTGCAAGGCCGAGTCTGAGAACTTGGTCACTTCGTTTCTTTATATACGAATTACCAACTGAACGAAGGGCAGACATGAAGATGTTGGTAACATCTGCCCTTTCAGCTGAATTGCCTTCATGCAGAAGCCGACGGGTGGACAGCATTGTGATTTTTTCTGAACTGGAAAGAAAAGAAGGCAAGAAGTTTTGATTGTTATCCCGAAGATAACGTTCGATTTGTCTTTCTTTCAAATAAAGAAGGTTGTAGGGTAAAGATTTTTTTCTAACGAAGACCGACATTGAGCAAATCGTATTCAAGAAGAAAATTAGAATTTTCTTAAGTTCTGGTTATCCACAGTTTTACGATGAACAGATTGGGATCCAGCCTTTTTTTTTTTTTTTTTTTTTTTTTTTTTTTTTTTTACAAATATATATATATGATTATTATCACATTTGTACGTGATTCATTTAACACATTACCACAGGTGAAAAATAAGAGACGGGGTGTAGGTCCTGACCGGCTTCGACTTTTATTTCCAAGCCATTGACGAAGGACTGATGCATAGTATTAGAAGTCACAAATATATATATACTACAGAAACAGTACTGACGAACATACACAACCGTTAGAGACTACATATCCAGCCACAGGCTGGTGTCAAGGTAGGAGTGGCCTTCAAAACTCATTTCGCTAAATGATATAGATATGAATACATTTTCAAATCATATATAATATATATATATATATATATATATATTATAAATATATATATATATATATATAATATATATATATATATATATATATATATATATATATATATATATATATATATATGTATATATAATATACATATAATGTATATATATATAATATACATACAATATAATGTATATATAATATATACATATAATATAATGTATATATAATATATATATATATATATATATATATATATATATATATATATATAAATTATTTTATATATATATATATGTATATGTATATATATATATATATATATATATATATAATATAATATATATATATATATATATATATATATATATATATATATATATATATATATATATATATATACATATACATAATATTTATAAACATAATATATATATATATATATATATATATATATATATATATATATATATATATATATATATATATATATATATATATATATGAATGTCTTTTACTGTCATACCACAGTATAATATGAGAAAAACGCCCATAAAACAGTATTTGAACGTTGCAACCATATATTTTGAGCACTTTTCTGTGTCCCTGTTCACTGGTAAATATGGACAGATGAAATGTTACAAGGGTATATATACAAAGCATATGTAGGTGTGGCATTAAGTCTCCGATGGTGTGCAGGTGACCGTGTCCCAAGAAGGAAACGGTCACCTGCATACCATCGGAGGCTTAATGCATCACCTACATATGACTTGTATATACCCTTGTAAAATTTCATCTGTCCATATTTTACCAGGGAACAGGGGCACAGAAGGAAGTGCCTGAAATATATGGCTGCAACGTTCAAATAGTTTTATGGGCCTTTTACCTTCATATATATATATATATATATATATATATATATATATATATATATATATATATATATATATATATATATATATATATATATATATATATATATATATATATATATATATACACACATACATATCACTAAGTCCACGTCGGAAGGTGAGTGAAAACCGGGACTTTGAACAAGTACTTTCGTAGTTTATTCTACATTTTCAAGTTCACACTGAATACAAAAGAAGTTGACAGAGGTTTATATACAAAAAACCGAAGGTGGGGGCGCTATTACAGTTTGTTAATCTGGGCAGCATGTTCTGTAAGTAAAAAAAGACAGGGACAAAGGATCAAGGGATAATCCAGGGTGGAGATTAACATTCCTGGTGGAAGTAGCTTTGATGAAGACACTCTCTAATAGATTTCTTTTTCGATGGTCGTTGACCTTGTAGATGACCGTTAACTTATCCCAGTTCATCCCATGGCCTGTCTTAAGCCAATGATCCACAATGGCATTATTTGATAAGCCTCTTGATATGGCATATTTGTGTTGGGAGCTTCGTACTTTTAGTCCTTTTGATGTTTGACCAATATAAATCTTATTACATTCTTTACAAGGCATACTGTATACAATATTGTTTGAATTGGGTGGGCTATTCTTAATTAGTTTATTTCTCAAAATATTATTATATTTAATTACTTAGTTGATATCAGTAGTTTTTAAAATGGGACTGCAGGAATGAAATTAGGATGAAATGGTAAACAGAGAATATTCTTAAGTTCGTTGTTAACAGTGGTTGGTTTATAATATGACTTTTTTGCCTTGTTTTCACAAAGTTCTAAAAGCTATGGAGGGTAACATAATGAATCTCCTATTTTTTTTTTATCAATAATTTTAAACTCCTCTTCCAAAAATTCAGGAATACAAATTCTAAGAGCTCTAAGATACATATTGTACCCTCCATATATTTTAGAACTTTGACTGACTTAGCATTTGCTTGCATAAAACAATGCCAGCAGCGTTGTGGAAAATCATACTCATGTCTTATTGACGACCCGGAAGAATTCGATGAAAAGATCGCTTTTGTTCAAGATAAGCTACTTAAAGGAGATTTTTCGAAACTGGAAAATAATAATCATGGTAACTAATGACAATTTTTTCCCGATTAGAAACAGCATAACTAATTTTGCGCTGGTTATTTCTCTGGAAATATGATATTTATATTTGTGTGAATGAGTTTTGTCTAGAGGCTGGTGGCGAGGGAGCTCCATAAGGTGGAGGTGAAGTTAGCTCCTCTGTCACTTGTTATGTACCGCGTTACTCTATACCTGCTGACCCAGTCTAATAGTGCTTTCACACAACTTTCTGCTGTCTGCTGCCCAACTGGTATTGCTTCTGGCCATCTGGTGTTCCTATTGATGATCGTGAAGAGATACCTGCACCCTTCGGAGGGGGCCAGGCATCCCACAATGTGGATTTGGGCCAGTTGTCATTGTGTCGTCTGGAATTCTCCTGTCCCCGTCTCTGTATGCCTTGTTATTTTTGATCTATGGCATGGGAGGCATTCTCTTGCCTACTTTTTGATGTCTGCTTTCATTCCCCACCAGATGTACTGCTCCGACAGGCTTCGGGCAGTGGATCTGCCTGATGGGTGGGACAGGTTGTGGGCTAGGTTGAAGGCTTTTTTTCTCAACCCTAATGTTAGGTACTTGTCTCACAGGCGATGGTTGTCTCTCCACCGTTGATGGATAGGTTGCTTCACATAAGGGCGGGGTCTCCTGCTGAAGTTGTTGTAGGTCCACCTCGTCCTTCTGAGCCAATGTTATTTTGCGATATGATATCCCAGTCTGGACATCGTCGATTTCAGGAAGGGGCGTCTGCCACATTGTTGGAAGAGCCCTTTAAGTATCTGATGGTGCAGGAGTGCTCTGCTATCGACGATAGGTGACACTACTGTCTTGCTGACTACCCATCTCCGTTTTTGGTGAAGGCGTATACCAATGGTTGGTGGTCCGTCTGCACCATGAATTGTCATCCTTCTACCATGTGTCAGAAGTGGCGGTTGGCTTTGTGGACTGCCAGTAACTCTTGGTCAGGCATGGAGCACTTTTGTTCTGCTGGTGATAACTTCTTGCTGAAGAACGCCAACGGGCGACGACCATCGTCTGTGTATTATTTGGGTACCGCGCCCATCGCTGTGCTATTCTCATCAATCGTTAGGCTGAGGGACCTATGGGATAAAGGAAAGATTAGTGTGGCGGCAGAGGTGATTGCTTTTTTTTTTTTTAGCTAGTGTGAAGGCTTTATCTTGTTTTTCATCCCAGCATAATTCTTTAGGTTTTCCTGTTAAGCAGTTGTATATTGGGGCCACTATTTCAGCAAGGGTGGGTATGAAATGGTGGTAATAGTTAATCATTCCTGTGAATTCTTGGACTGCTTTGATTGTTGTTGGTTTTGGGAAGTTGGTGATTGCTTGGACCTTCATTGGGAGGGCTTGACACCTTTGGGGCTTATTTGGTGGCCCAGAAATTCCACTACAGGTTTTGCGTATTCGCATTTGTCTTTTCGGTCTATAAGTCCATTTTCTTTAAGTATTTGCTGGACCCTCCTGATGTGTCTCATGTGTTGTTTGCTGCTGGGGCTGAATATCAGTATGTCATCAAAGTAGACGCCACAGAAAGGTAGGTTTTCCAGGATTTCGTCCATCAGATGTTGGAAGGTCACACCTGAGTTCTGTCAGATTTTGGTACCAAGTGTAGGGGAGATGCCCAAGGGTTGGAGGCTTTTTGTCATATTCCTGCCTGTTCCATGTCCTGGAAAGCTAGTTTGGCATGGGTGAGTTTTTCTGGGGCCAAATGTCTAAAACGGGCATGCACTGGGGAACCTTTGGTGACTGTGGTGCTGGACATGGTGCTTTTTGGGTTTGGTCAGGTTGTGCTGCAGGTCATCCTTAAATACCTCAGGGAACTCTCGTAGGAGGCGACTTATCCCTGGTGCTTGAGTTGGCATGAGTGGGGCTACAGGGGGCATCGTGTGATCGGCTGCTGTTTCACTATGTCTACCATCATGTCGTGGGCATTTAGGAAGTCTGCTCCTAAAAGTGTGATTGTTATGTCTGTTGTGACGAACGTCCAGTTGTACTGCTTCCTGCTGAACGACAAATTCATGGTCCTTTTCCCATATATTTTCAGTGGGCTCCACTGGCAGTGGTCACCTGTAGGGTGCTGGGGGTTGGATGAAGGCGCTTGTGCCGGGTAGCTGGCACAAATGATTTGTATGCGCCGGTGTCAACGAGGAACTCTGTACTTGATCTTTCGTCTACAATGAAAAAACACGTTGAGTCTTTTTGCCTGTACCTGGAAAAAAGACAGCAGAAGACAAGCACAGTTTCTCTTACAAGGCAACTGGTCTGCCTACCTCTGACATTTATTTTGTTGGGTCGCTGCTGCGACCCCTTTGCATGTTTTGACGTGCAGCAATCATTTTCACATTTTCCAGCTTCACTCCCAAACCTCCAGTGGTAGAAACAAATGCCCTTGGGACGTTCTTCTGTTTTGGGCTTGTACTTGGGTTTGTTTTTCCACCTGGAGCTCCAGTAGCAGTGTATGGGGGTGGTGGGGCCTTTGGATCGCTGTCTGTCTCTGTGTCAGTGTGCTATTGTGGTTGTTGGGTGGCTGCTGCTGTGGGTGGTTGTGTAGGCTCCGTTGACTTGTGGGCCAGGTGGACGGTTTCAACTGTCTTTAGGAAATCGTTGAGGCCCATGGTTGATGCATTGGGGATGGCCACAACTGTTTGGCGGGGTAGTTTTGCGAGTAGGACCTCTCTCACCAGTTACAATGTAGTCTCTGGACGGCCGTCTGTTGTGGGGATCGTAACTAGCTGCTGCAGTTGCTTGTAGACATGTGGCGGCTGCTGGTCTCCTATTGTTACTGCTACATTGTCTAGGAATTTCCTAGCTCTGAGGGCAGGCGGCATGCTGAAGATGACCTTGGGCCTTCAGCATTTCGTAGGTGACGGTAGTCTGTTGCTCAGAGAGCCATTCTGCGATCTGCTTGAAGACGTCATTTGCAAGGAATTCTAGGACGGCGTGGGCTTTGCTGGTTGAAGAGATCTTCTTAGACCTGAAGATGGTCTCTGCTCTGAAGAATCAAGCCTCTGGGTTGTGGATTGTGAAGGGCGGTAGGTGGAGGCTTGCTGCTCTAGTGTTGTAGCTAAATGGACTGGTACTGGAAGTGGCGGTGTCGGTCATCTTCTGGGTCACCAGTATAAGGAGGCAGCGATTAAGAGGCAGATACAAAGTATTCTGATTTATTGACACAGAGTCTCTGACAGGTCAAGAACTCTTGCCAGCATAAAAGTAGCATTTGGCATTAGGGAAAAAGAGGGATGTCTATATACAGTCAGTTGTGTTTTCTCACAACTGAAGAATAGTTGACAATTCTATATACAATTTAGAAAGAGATTTCAAATGCATATGGTTGTAAACCTTACAGTGCCTTACATACATTAGTATTTACAGTTCTAACAAGGACATAAAGTATCTTCTGAAAAATGCATAAAAGATTGTTTGAATCAGGAGCGCTGGATCTGTGATTCCTTAGAGTGCTCAGTGCGTCATGACGATTTTGTTTTGAAGCGAGGATGCCCTGAGGGGTCCTGGCGACAAGTCGGCACCTCACAACACTATGCTTGGTAAGATCTTCCACATCTAGGATTGATTAACCTGAAATGTTGAAAGCAGTATGTGGCATGAGACAGAGATCTACTCGAGTGAAAATATTTGATTTGGAGCTTAGAAATGCTTCTCGTTGGTCCCATAATTTGCTTTCTGG
>NC_089756.1:58949477-58971977 GCF_040412425.1 Macrobrachium rosenbergii
GTCCAGTGGGCCTCCTCAGATGAATATTTTGTTTGGTTGGTTTAGATTAAGCCGGCCTTATGCCAGCACGGGCCCTTGTCCAAAGGTGGTAAGGTTTGAAGGGGAATAAGAGGCCTGACGTGGACTAACAGAGACGTCTTGAAAATTAGCGTAAGGTCTGGAGTCTTGAGCATCATTTACAATTGCAGCCAGGACAGATGTCATGAGGAGAGAAACCCGTTTTTGTAATGTTGGTCAGTAAGGCTAGAAAAGGTTTATGTGGTCAGGGGATTTGCTGGAACACTCGCCAGCAGTACCGGAAACTGAAGAAAGAAGAACTCAGAAGAAAATTAATACATTTCATTATTGCCCCGTTAGCAAAATGTAAATAATTTACACGTACTCACCGTAAAGAACCGCCGTTATCTCAGTAATTCTTGTGAAATATCAAAAGGAAAGAACTATTGTTGACACACCATCCACATATACAAAGCTGTACATTTTTTATTCTGGTATCTAAGTTTTCTAGTTTGTCACTCTTGAGATGTGGTCTGTTACTTTTTGTTTTTACTCATTTTCAACTTTTTATCGAAACCTACTCAGCAACTTACTCTTCAAACTATTCTTTCCCTGTTCTTTTTTCTGTTTTTTTTTTTTTTTTTACTTCATACTGTATAATTTCATCCTATCTTACAACGACTTTTGGGTTATTTAATTTTATTAGTTAAGTACACATTTATTAATTTGTTTAGCTGAAGCTGGCATTTTATGTCAATTCTTTTCTCTTTACTTTTACTGTCCGTCCACCTCAAGGTCATGCATATTCTCTCTCCCTGTTTGGTTTAGCAACTCCCGTCTCTCCTGGCCCTTGCTCTCTCTCGTTCACCTTCCTCCCCTTTCCCCGCTTTCTCCTTCTCCTGCACCTCCTCTAAACTCCTCTCTTCTCGTACTCACTCTTTTTCCCCTCCTCTTCTTCGTCCCCCGCCCCCCTTCATCTCTCTCTTTTCCCCTGCTCTCCCTCTCGCTCCCGCTCCTCCACACTCCCATTTTTGCCTTGTTTTGAGTCAAATCCCTCCGCTGGGCCACTTTGTCTTGCCACTTCCTCTTCGGCGTTTCCAGGAGGGATTGAAGGGCCTCTGCCAGAATGGATAATGAGAGAAAGAATGAAGGAAAACATTTTCGTTGAGGTCAACTAAATCTCAATGAAAGGGGCCAAGGACTTCTTTTTTCGGAGGGCGAGGGGAGGGGACGGGGGCGCGTTAGGGGGGCGGAGAGTACTGCATATTTGACTGGAAAAAGAGCTGAGGGAAGGGAGGACTGAGGTTATTGGGATTGATTCGTCTCCTGTACGGTACTTCTGTTTTATGTTTTCATTCACCTTGTTTCTCCGTCCGTTGATTTCTTTATTATTTTTCTTTTGTACTTCGATTGTGGTTTTTATTTATCTTTTCCTTTCTGTTTGTTTCTTTGTGTTTGTCTTTTGTAATCACAATATATTATTCTTTGTGTTAATCTATTTATATACTCAACTCGTCTTGCATGTGGTCATTCCTCAAAACCTTGAGTGTTGAAAGTTGTTATCTTCTGATTCTTCCCCTTTTTGTTTTACCGTTTGGTTACTTTAACACCTTTTTATTCCCTTTTTTGTTATTCAGTCAAGGTCAGGGAAAACTGCTTCCAACCATTATTCATTTATTCTTCACTGAAAAAACCAAGTGATGCGAAAGGTTTAATATTGTAACGCACCTTCTATTACTTAGACCATAAATATTCATAGAATAGCTTTATTTTTTCGACCGTCGATGGCTCAGTTCTGGTGGTTGGTCACGTGAGGCAATGTGTTTTATGACCACATTTTTGGTAAGTGGCCCAAGTGAGGACTCTTGTTTTGACGAGACGTTTTTGGGTAATGGTCGCACTGGGGATCGAGAAGCTTGCAGCGTGAAGTTAGCGATGTTCCTGAAGAAAACTGGGAAAAGCCCCGTAAGAGGGGCTGGGGATAGCGCATAAGGTGCACTATGGGCGTTACTTAAGGTTCTTTGCAGCGTCCCTTCGGCCACCAGCTGCAACCCCTTTCATTCCTTTTACTGTGCCTCCGTTCATATCTTTTTCTTCCACCATACTTTCCACCTTCTCCCAAAAATTGATTCATAGTGCAACTGCGAGGCTCTTCTTACACCTTTCAAACCTCTTTACCGTCAATTTCCGTTTCGGCTCCGAATGACCTCGTAATGTCCTAGCGCTTGGCCTTAGGCCTAACTTCTATATTCTGTTGTCTGTTCTGTTCTAAACCTGGGAAAATGTGATATTTGATGAAACGGTTTTGGAAATTTTTTTTCATGGGAGGTGGGAATTCACTGAGTCACACGAAGCGATTCAAGATGACTGTTTGGAATTACATCGGGAGTTTATAACGCTTTGTGTTTTGTCTCCCATAAAAATCATGAATCATGAGATTTTGTCCTGGCACCTTTTAGTCAATTTTAAACTCGCGTCCTGAACGATGGAAGATTATAAGAGTCTGGGAAAAAGGAGACTGTAAGAAAATTCCAAAGTCTGACATGGAAGTGAAAAGGTCACCGCGTGGCGCTATAGGTTTTTTTTTTTTTTTTTTTTAGTAGCTCTTGTTCGTTAGAGTTATTTCAAACGAGACAATTTTAGATTATTAGTATTTTTATCGCTTGTATACCTGTCCCTTCACGATAGGACATCAATATTCAGTTCATTTTGTAATTGCGTCGTTCTTAATTGAATACAACAAACACATTCCGTAGCTCGATCTCCTTTTACTTTGGATTTTATGGTTGTTAACCACAAGGTTCGCTACTCACAGACAATCTGTTACAAGCAGGAACAATAAAGATATGGATTATGTTTTATATGCTATATTAGCAGTAATCCTGTTACCTGAATTAGTACCTTAATGTTGCTACTAATTCATTTACACTTTTTCTGTGTCCCATGCAAATATGCTCTTTGCTAACGGATAGGGAAACATTTTGATGCTTTTTTATATAGCACTGAAAGCTTTGATGCAAAATTTGGCGTTCATGGTTAATGGGAGATTGCTTTGTAGATTGTTTAGCGGAGGCGGATCATTTTTAAACAATTGATTTCGAAAATGCTGGTGATGGTGAATGCCATAAACGTATGTCGCCATTGTTACAGTTTGCCAGGGATTTGTTACACGTTGCAGATTATATTAAATCGTTATTAACGTCTAGTTTCCGGTACTAATATATGGAATTCCCTTTTTAGTGGACATCGTTCTGAAATTTGATTTTGTTAATTTTTATGGGGGAAGAGGCTATTTTTCATCAGTCTGTGACTTCCATTTATTGGTATGTTTTTCCGGTCATATAATGTATTCATTCATTCCACTTTCATTTAGGCCTCATTCAAGAATTTTAGTTGGCTTGTAGGACAAATATTTTTTAAGCTCATTTATTATGCTATATTGTCTAAGGTTTGTTAAATGTGATGTCACTTTTTAGTTGCCCATTTTCCCAAATTTTATATCTTAGTTGAAATAATATTGATGGTACATACGTTTTCTGTTGCTCAATCTTTGATATGGTATCTTTTTATTTTAAATAGAAAGTGTTTGTTTCAGGTTTCATTGACTTCGTTACTGAATGAATGATTGCTAAACTAATTTTTGATTCCCTGCATCGTCTTTTTTGGCGTAGGTTCTTTTACCGTGATTAATTTATTACAATGTATATTATATGTGTCGCCTCATCTCAGAGATGCCATTGTTTCAAAGTGTCTGGTCGGTAGTGGAATGAGTTTTGTTTGTTTATCAAATTTTAGGATGCTTCCTTCTTATTAACTAATTAACAAATTAATTTATTTTTTAATTAATAATTTTGATTTTTTTATTGATCGTGTTCTTAATGATGTTCTCGAGTGCTGTGTTCCTTAAGTGAAATTTTCAGTTTTCATGCTTTGCTAGTGTTGTCATAACTGGTATTATTTTTATCTTCGCAATTACTTTTGTTATTTCCGTTGTCTCTTTTGCTCATACCTTCTTCGTTATTATTGTCGTCTGTCATATTTTGCTCATGTTGATGCTGTTATCTTCATTGTGATTTTTTTTCTCATGGTATCATTGTTATTAAATATTATCTTAACCGATAGGTATGAATGTTTGATCTTGTCAGTTTTGTATTATCATCATCATTACTTTCATCGTTATAGTTATTTACTTAAAATTTCACAGTTATTTACTTACAATTTCCTCAAAGAAAGAGTGGTAAAGTACAGTAAATAACAGAAAGTCTTTGAATTTGACGTAGGAATTTTTCTTTGACTGTCGAGAAAACCGACACGGAAAATAAAACAAAGTGTTTGGCGGCTAATTGAATAATAGTGGCAACAAGGGGGAACTTGCACTATGTAGATATAATGGAATAATCATGAGGCTGATGTTGGCTTCAGGTGAATACGATGTCCCTCACAATGATTCAAGACGAGGTGTCTTCTCCTGAAATGGATTAAAATACTGCATTCAGCTTACAGAAGGTTTAAAGGTACAAAGACGCTAAGATGAAACTGTCGATTTCAATCGTTTGCATGAGCGCTCCCCGTATTTATAGAATAGATTCAGATTTTTATTCGTTTTTTCTTTTTTAATCAGGTCTAAGGTGTGTCGGTGCAAGAAGTTCAATGGAAATATACAATTCCTACTGATGTACGATTGAGTGAATCGCAAATATTCTGAAGGTGATGAGTCTTGGACAAAGTGAGTGTGAGAATTGATTGTTTATACTTTGAAGCTCTCGAAAATATGTGATTGAATATTATGGGACGTTTTGGGTCAGTGCATGGTTAAGGTCTATATCGCTTTTAGACATCCTAATAAAACTCAGTATATACTTTGGATAGTCATGAGATTGACATTATTATAATCAATTGGTATGAGTCTGGTATTGGGTCTGTAGTGATCGGTTCAGGATTTGTAAACAAATAAATGGACTGATTCGGTGATTTTTTTTTCTGTTAATTTCTCGTTAAGTTTCTGACTTTTGAAGCCGTTCGTCATATTAGCCATGTCAAGTTCTGTCTCTCTCTTTCTCTCCCTCTCGTTTTTTGTGTGTACTCAGCTGCATCAGAAATCCGACTTATAAGATGACCGCTTCATTTTCTCTCTGAAATTGATCTCACTGCCGCTAACTCTTGGTAAACTCCATTTGCTTTGAGCATCGTTAACTACCAAGTCCTTTATTTAAGCGTTAACAGGTGAGGACATAAGTAGCGGCAGAACTTCGGAAGAGCGGCTGGCTACAAAAGCAATGACAGAAAAGGCGATAGCCACTTCTAAAATATGACCTTTGAGTTACGGAAATCTTACACAGTTCGTCTGTCTACCTTCCGTGTTTTATCTCGACGTCAACATTATTGTAAGTCATCGTGAATAAGTTGAACCTCGCTGGTGGATTCTGGAAGTGAAGCACGGTGCTGTGAACCCGTCATTAGGTCTCTTCATGTTCCTGTATAATTCAGCATTTTTTTTTTAATATTTCGGAGATGTATGGTTATATTACAAGCCAAAGGATATTGAAATTTTGAACGTTTTCACTTTGGATAAATTTTTTTTGTGGTTAAGAAGTTTTTTTTTAGAGAACAGGAAATACCTTAAGTGCGTTAACTCAGGTGCAGAAGATTGCATATGATAGCTTTTGACTAAGCTGATACATAAATTTAAGAGGTTTAAGCGAACTTCCTTTCTAAAAGTGTAATGTTCAATCAATTTCTTTTTTCCGCGTCACTGGAAAGCATCGCACGCCTTCATAGAAGGTGCCGAACTGAGCGCCTTTATGTTAGTGGGCGTATTTGCGCGTATGCTGACGTACGTGTGCATGCGCGATCACACACACACACACACACAAAACATACACACGTGTATTAGAGAAAGAGAAGTGACATCATATTTCTTTCCTAGAATGTTCCATGAAAGTTTTGCTCTTTGATTGGGGATAGAATTCGGTTCATTATAAGACCAGATACCATGCTTGTTACACTAATTGTAATCTCTCTCTCTCTCTCTCTCTCTCTCTGTCTCTCTCTCTCTCTCTCTCTCTCTCTCTCTCTCTCTCTCTCTCTCTCTCTCTCTATCTATCTATCTATATATATATATATATATATATATATATATATATATATATATATATATATATATATATATATATTTTATATATATATATATATATATATATATATATATATATATATATATACATATATATATATATATATATATATATATATATATATTATATATATATATATATATATATATATATATATATATATATATATATATATATATATATATATATATATATATATATATATATATATATATATATATATATATATATATATATATATATATATATATATATATATATATATATATATATATATATATATATATATAATATAAAGATTTTGTAACTGTAAAGATTTTCACTGGTCACTCTTTACTGTTTGTTAAAGTTTTTTTGTGAAATCTAGAGGTTGCATTTGTGTAAGAAGTGTGAAACTCTGAGTGTTTCGTGGCACCACAAGAGCTGAGGTAATTTTTGGTAATGGCCATAACTGCAGTGTACAGGTATTGTAAAATTTTTACAGTTTAAATCATGATTTAAATAAATTAGGGAATTTACATATATACATTTCAAGTGAGTTTACATTTTGCATTTTATTTTCATGTTTGTTGTATTTGTGTTCTTAATGTTATTTGAGTTATTTTATTCTTTTGGAATGATTTGTTTAGTTCATTGTGAATTTAACACTTTGCCATATTTTTTCGCATTTTATATAGTGGTGATTTAACATTTATTTACTTAGCATCTTAAGTGTTCCTTAATAGTGTAACATTGCATACTTGATTTAATTTTCATTTACTTAGATTTTCTTTTCAAATCTTAAGCATTTCTTAATAATTTAAATTTTGCTTAATTTAATTTCTTGATAAATTAAAGTTTTTGTGATTTAGTTTTGCTTAATGATTTAATTCAAGAATTAATTTAAAGGGATTTTACAGAGGTTTTCACAAATTTGTGTAAGGTAATGTGAATTTAACTTATTAATACCATGGTATGATAAGTTAGGAAATTTTGCCTTAGTGAAATTATTATTGATAAATCTTTTGTGAAATTGTGTGTGTTCTAGTCTTTGCAATATCTTCATATTTTCATATTTTTTTATGTTTATGTAACATTTATTTACGTAGCATTTAAATATTTCTCGGTAATTTAACATTGCATACTTGATTTAATTTTTCATTTATTAAGATTTTCTTTTAAAATCTTAAGTGATTGTTGATAGTTTAAATTTTTCTTGATTAATTTAAATTCCTGATAAATTAAAGATTTTGTGAATTAGTTTTGTTTCATAATTTAATTCAAGAATTAATTAAGTTTTATGTTATTTTCAAGTAATAGTAAATTTTTCAGATTGTGAATTCTAATTATAAATTTTGAATTTAAAAACAAATTTTTGTATTTATTTATTTTTTTTTTTAGAAAAACAGTGTTTTATTTATTGACCACCAGTGAATAGGATTAATTGTGTGTGCATAAGGCAAGTGATAAACATGTTTAGTTCTTTTAGTTTTGCCAAAGTGAATTAAGACCAGGGAAACAGTTAAAGATGTTTGATGGAGTGATGCCCTTTTACTCTAGAATATTTCTTGTTTAATTGTTGATAACTCACACGTATTCTGATAAAGTTAGTTTGATTTTTCAAGTGATTAATAAGTTTTTTAAGGGATCACTGTTACCTTTAGAGTACTCAGTCGTAATTCTATTGTTATGAGAGTTCAGGTGTCTGGCTGAAGTGAGGTAAATTTTTGAATTTTGAAATTAGTTGTGTAATAACCAGGTACTTGGTATGCATTGTGACTATATATATATATATATATATATATATATATATATATATATATATATATATAATATATAAATCATGATGTTGCCTTGCAATATGTATATCATCCCATAATTTTGATATATTTACTTCTATTTATCATGTGTTATGTGTAATGGTAATAATTATTGAAATATTGTATGCAGTGTAGTGGCAGATCTCAAAAGAGTTAGTGATTTAGATAACTTAACAGCGTGATTTAGAATTAATAATACATTTTTAATAGTAATGTAGTATATGAGCAGCACGTGTGTGTTATGTGAAGGCCTGTTTCACTTCAGTTGTCATCAGTTAAGATAAAGAGAGCTCTTTGTTTTGCTTCATGTGTTGACAGGTCGAAATAGCAATCGAGTCATGTTAAGGTTTCTGTAAGAGCTTTGTCCTATACGAGAAGAAGACTAATGATTTTTCAGTGTTACATGTGTTCCATACGATTTACTGGTAAAGACACGTACCTTTTGAGAAATATGAACGAGTGTTGCACTGAACCACAAGGGAATTGCATCATGTTTAAAATTACATTGCTCTGATCACGTATTGCTCTGATTGTGTCCCATGTGATTTTCTGTTCAAGTCACATATGCCTTTGTGGGTAAAAGCACATGTCTCAATTGATTACGTCATCTTCCTCTTCTGGAATTTTCTCTTGTATCTCGTTTCCAAAAAGCCTCAATGAAATCATCTGAGTGTTTCATTTCTTTTCTCTCTCCAAAAGAGAGAAATTTTAACGTAAGATATATGTTGAAACTGGTATTAATCTTAGCTTTTGAGATCTGAATATATATAAGAAAAATGTAACGGCGCCTGACAAAAAAAGTGTGTTTTGTGAATCTCAAGCAGCTGCAATTTTGCGAAAGTTTTCACAAGCTTGTGTAAGGTAAAGTGAATTTTACTTATTATTACCATGTTATAATAAGGTATATTAAGGAAATTTTGCCTTAGTGAAATCATTATTGGTAAATCTTTTGTGTGTTCTTGTGTTTGCAATCTATTGATTGTTCACATTTTATATATTGATGATGTAACATTTATTTACTTAGCATTTTAAATATTTTTTGATAATTTAACATTGCATACTTGATTTAATTTCATGTATTAAGATATTCTTTTGAAATCTTGAGTTCTTTTGAAATCTTGAGTAATTCTTGATAGTTTAAATTTTGCTTGATTAAATTAATTTCTTGATAAATTAAAGTTTTTGTGATTTAGTTTTGTTAGTAATTTAACTCAAGATTTAATTAAATTTTGTGTTATTTTCAAATAATAGTAAATTTTTTAGATTGTGAATTCTAATTATAAATTTTGAATTTAAAAAATAAATTTTTGTATTTGAAATTTTCAAAAACAGTATTTCATTTAGTGACCACCAGTGAATAGGATTAATTGTGTGCAAGGCAAAGTGATAAACATGTTTGTTCCTTTAATTTTGCTGAAGTGAATTAAGACCAGGGAAACAGTTAAAGTTGTTTGATGGAGTGATGGCCTTTTGCTCTAGTGTATTTCTTGTTTAATTGTTGATACCTCACTCTTGTTTTGATAAGTTTAGTTTGATTTTCTCACTTGATTAATAAGCTTTTTAAGGGATCTCTCTCTCTCTCTCTCTCTCTCTCCAAGTCACTAACTGAACTAAGGAAGAGCAGCAAAAACATGTCTACAAAAACATAATTTATTCTGTAGCCTAACATGGCAAATAGATTGGAATTAAAATAAGAATGAAACGGGAATATCTACTTCCCAGAATTGTTAACCAATTTAACCAAGTAAAAAAATATCACATAGTGCTATCAACATCCACCAATTGAGTCTCTACAGCAAAAGAGTCAAAATAAGCCAAACACGACTGTAGTCATGATAAGTCACATTCCCCTCCATTTATATTGACCTCTATTCAGTACATCTAAGGAAACAAAGGAAAAACACAACCTTTAAAAACAGGCACATAGACACCTCATTACTCCCTTGCGTCTTAAACTTCCTACTGTAGAATACAATAGGATGCAATTTATCTTCAGACTTCTGCATAAGGCAAGCTCCTATGCCGTCGTGGCTGGCATCTGTCACCAACGTGAAAGGTTGCTCGAAATCTGGAAACTTCAGCACTGGGGACTCATTAAAGACTTTAATTTTCTGAAACCCCAACTGTTGCCTCTCACCTGACACAAACTGCACGTCATCCTCAACACGTCTGTCAGTGGAGACAATAGGGTGGAAATACCTTTCACAAACCTTCGGAAAAATCCCGCCATGCCCAAGAAAGAATGAATCTGCTTCTTATTTTTAGGAGTAGGAAAATCCACAAGTGCCCTAACCTTGTCCCCATTTACCCTGACGCCTTCCTTAGAAATAACATGACCCAAATATACTATCTGCTTCTTCAAGAAATAACACTTAGCTAATTTAATTTTCGAAACCGCTAACCTAAGTCTCCTAAGAACTTCCCTAAGGACCTCTAAATGTCTCTCTACAGAATCAGTGGCAGTCAAGACAGCATCCACGTAAACTTATAATGTCCCTTCGGCAAAGAAAAAGCAGTATACTTGTGACTCTCCTCACTAAGAGGAACCTGCAAAAACCCCTGCATCAGATCAATTGAAGATTAGATACTTTTACCCCCGATTTCTACAAACAAATCCAGCAAACATGCCACAGGATGGCTGTTCGGGATCGACTTATCATTCAACATATGAAAATCCCATACACATGTACTGAGCTGTCCTTAGGCCCTTAGGCCCTGCTAACAATTGAAAATTAAAAGGTGAGGAAATGGGCCTAATTATACCTTCTTCTTCCCACTTATTGACCTCTTGTTCTACCTGTTCCCTAATCTTAAAAGGAATCCTATATAAAGGGACAAAAATAGGCTTAGTTTCATCCTAGGACCAAATGAACCTTGTGTTCTAATACATTATTTAACCCCAACTTATCCCCTTTATCTGCAAACTCAGCCAAAACATCTTCCACCCCCTCTATACACTCTTTATAATCAGCATTTGTTAAATGATCGCTAAAAACCTGTCTATTAACCTGTAATATTGCCTATGAAAATTCATTGTCATCCCTTACAATAGCAACCGAATTATTGTCATCAACCCAATCTTCAAAATCTACCACATATGTATCCTTCTGATATCTCTGAACTGAATCGTAACAGTCTAGTAATTCTACCCAAGTAACCCCTGTATCAGACACATTGCTTATAGAAACTGTACTCACTGCACCCTTGAGCTTCTTGCTACCCTCACCTGTCTGGGCATTTTCACATCTTTCACTCGGACTTTCACCAGAGCAACCATACCTGGGCCCAAAACCACATCTTCTGATAAAATACCTTCATAACACTTCTTCCCCTCAGAAACATATTTAGTATCAACCCGTAAACCGTTATCAACACCCGATCTCTTATCATGATCCCCTTTAATCTCATCAAGTTCTTTGTACAGGACAAAAACCCCAGGTGCCCCAACAGTTGTACCGCCTACCCCTGTCTGAACTGAGATTCTTTTTCTCCGGCACATTGGATGACCCAATAACAATGTATTCCCCAAAGCAGCCCCTCGTAAAACCAAAAATGGCTCTAAAAAACTTTACTTTCCAAGGACAAACTAACGTCCGTGCAACCCAAAACACTCATCCTATTTGCTTGAACATCAAATACTGTCTCCTTAGCAGGCCTCAGACAGCGATCGGAAAACATCTATCGATATAAATCATAATTCATCAGATTAACAGACACACCAGTATCAGTAAATACTGAGACATCGACACCATGCACAGACCCTTTCACAATTGGCTTCGGCTCTAAGGGCTTAGCCAGAAGTCCTATATGAGGAAACACCCATCACCTTTTCGCCTTTTGTTGTTTGGCCCTCCAAAAATTCTGCTGGTCCCTAGAAACCCTCAACAAACCCCGTCGAGGAGGAGTTCTATTAGAAATGCTAGAACCCTGAGGCACACTCCTAAATTCATCCCGTTTAAGAACCAGACAAAACCGCCAAACGTGCTCTGAAGTCTTGCAGACACCACAATATCTCACCTTGCAAAACTTTTTGGTGTGACCTTGCTTATTACAGTTAAAACAACGAACATGCGACATTAAACCCTTAGAACCCCTCCTATGCTCTGTCTTGGCACACAACCTCGTGGAAGGGGAACTAGAATCACCCTGTCGCAGGTTCATTGGAATAGCTCTGGAAGCCTTTGGTATCCCATTTATGAATGTGCTATCCACAGCAGGACATTTCAACAGGTGAATGCGAACCTGCGAGAAAAGTAAGGCTTCTTCAGACCCCTTTTCTGTCCTTTCATCAAAACTATCTACTATGGCGTCAGGAACATCACCAAGCATCCATGCGAACTGAAGCAATTTCTCTAGGTCATCCACAGAAATATTGTTACCCTTTACCCAACTGGACGCTCTTAATCTCTTCGAAAAATCTCTTGCAGCATCAAAACATCTGGCACTAAATCTAACCAAAGAATCCTGACCCTTTCAAATCTTAAAGAGCGACCTAAGGTCTCGAACTGCATCTCCGGCTTTAGCTGTCCCATATGCTGTCCTCAGAAACTTATTGAGATCGTCCCATGCCTTACAATTTCCAAATTGATGCCTCCGACAACGTTGTCCTATGTCCCCTTTATCTAAACTGAGGAATCCTTTTGCTTCATTCAAAGCCTCTACCCCATCTGTAATTTTCTTGACGACCAGGTAATTCGACACACGTTCGATAAAAATTTCGAGAGGTACTGGAAGAACCACATCAACCAACCCTGGAGGTGACCGATGTAAACTTGTGAAAGAAAGTTACTTTATCTCTGTCTATGGCACCCTCCGCCATATTGTCGGGATTGATAAAACTCCAAGACCCAACAACACAACCCAATCTCAGCTTCATACACTAACAGAAATTCCAAAAGAAAATCTTCATGAAGACAATTGTGAAATCCTCCGAGAGAGGAAAAAAAGAAAAAGAGAAAGGCAAAAAAAAACAAGAAATGTTTACCCAATAGTGTAAGAAATATTTATTCCCAATAACCCAACAACCATCAAGCAATTATCAACATGATAACCCAAGTTCCCCAAAAATAATAAAAAAAAACAAAGTATTCCATAATCCCCAAGTAGTTCCTAATCGCCGATGCAAATTGAAAAAAGCTAAAAGAAAAAAAAAACACAACTCGCACCTGCTCTAACTACCCCAGCCTACCCCCACATACATAGATAACATGCTCAAAGAGAATGAGAAGGAAGCGGATACTCCGCCCACTGACTACGTCACGAGTACGTCACTTCGTAAAGCAACTACGGGTCACTTGCAACATAATCAGAAAAAACACTCACTCCCCCTTGAATCGGCTTATTCCCTTCTACAGCGCTACACAATAACATGAAAAAACACACATAAAAATATCCCCCTTCGTCTTCTACACCCTCTGTGCTGCAAAAATACCTGAAACAATTCTCCAACCTGAAAAAAAACACTCCGACACTCTTACTACAAATAAACCCACTCACACCAGCACAGGCTATTAGCTACTAACCATGAATCATCTGGCTATCTTGGCCGAACGAAAAAACTCCTAGGTCATCAAAGCACTACCAACCATGCGTCTCAAAGATTATTGGAACACTCCCCATTATGAGCTAATTTCCCCGTTACCAGTCCCTTCAGAAGCTGTTAAAGGTCGTAAGGTCAAAATACCACCAACTATTATGCCCTATTATACGAGGTCAGATAGGGTGATAATCTCCCTCCACATCTGTTTTAATGCCAATGTCACAATCAACTTACATCTCAGAGATACCACGTTAGCGATGGCCGACCTGCTCACTGGGTAAGCACATCCTGTCTCTCTCATAGCTCACTCGCTCAACAACAACCCTCTCTCTCTCTCTCTCTCTCTCTCTCGCTCTCTCTCTCTCTCTCTCTCTCTCTCTCTCTCTCTCTCTCTCTCTCTCTCTCTCCTCTCCGTCCAAGTCACTGAACTAAGGAAGAACAGCAAAACATGTCTACAAAAATATAAATTATTCAGTAGTCTAACATGGCAAATAGATTGGAATCAAAATAGGAATGAAATGGGACTATCTGTATCGCAGAATTGTTAACTCATTTAACCATGTAAAAAAATATAACATAGTGCTATCAATGTCCACCAGTCGAGTTTCTACAACAAAAGAGTCAAAATAAGAGAAAATCATGGTTATGTCCCTCTAGGAGAAGGTACAGGTCTAACGCATGTTCCCCATGGGGAATAAGGTGGAAGTTCTTACGGATCATAAGCCATTGTTGGATCTTTTTATTAAGCCTGATCTTTCTCCTAACAGGGCTTGGTGGTTTTTGACAATTAGGGATTTTGATGCTATGCTTAGGTATATTGAGGGTAAACATAATGTGGTGGCAGATGCTCTTGGCAGGCATTTTGTGGACACGGAGGGTGACCATGTGTGTGTACTGTAACTGGGGAGTGTGTAGATTTGGATATTAGTTTAGTGGAGGAGAAACAAGACGAAGATGAGGTTTTAGCAGATGCAAAGGTGTTTCTTAGGGGTGAATTAGTGAGAAAAGGTTGTAGGTTACCTTATTTAGGTCTGGAGTTAGAGGCTAATTTGTCGGTGAGGAGAATTAAATATAAGTTGAGGAGTAGTGAAGATAAGGGTGATACGACTCAGATCGTGTTGCCGAAAGAATTAATCCCAGTGGTTTTGGATAGAGCTCATTGTAAATTTGGTAGTCCACATTTGGGGACTGAGAAGACATGCCATAGAGCAGGGGTTCCCAAACTATGGGTCACGACCCCTATAGGGGTCGCGAAAAGATTCTTTTGGGTCGCAAGAAGACAAGGTGATTGTAAGGTATATTATCTTTAAGAATTTCACTCATATATATATATATATATATATATATATATATATATATATGTATATATAATATATATATATATATATATATATATATATATATATATATATATATATATATATATATATATATATATATATATATATATATATATATATATATATATATATATATATTTTTTTTTTTACAGGTCATTTGAGTAAACATAAAATAAATACATACACACACACACACACACACACACACACACACATATATATATATATATATATATATATATATATATATATATATATATATATATATATATATATCACCTATGTATAATGATGATAATAAAAAAAGAAACTTATGAACTGTTACCTCTCATTCATATTTCATAAATCTAAAGTCTACGTCGACCTGGGAAAAAGAAAATGTTAATCCTTCCTTGTAGAGGTTCTTGAAAGATTATGATGTAAAAAGTTACGTAATCAAAGGTCGAAAAATCTCCTTTAGTGATCATTAATACACATTTATTGATACAACAAAATGTAAAGGTCTATAGTTATTTAATGAAGTTTCCTACTCTCTAGCTGTGCAATACACACACATATTATATACATATATATATATATATATATATATATATATATATATATATATATATATATATATATATATATATATATATATATATATATATATATATATATATATGCACACACACATACTGAACACTGAAGTACCTGATACAATGTCATTATTCCTTATGACAACAGTAGGCCTCGTATCGAAAACAAATTCGTTGTATCCTCTTTCTCAGTCTTGCAACACTCAGCGGATCGTACGCGTACGGTGCACAGCGTACAGGTTTGATTGTGTCGCCGTTTTCTATATTTTACTACATGATGAAAAAAATCTATGGTATGCATAAATATATATTCTCTTAAAATTAATTTTTATGCTTGATATATATTTATGAATTAAGAAGATGTTATTTGTAATTATTTAATGTAATTTCTTCAGCCAAATGTATTTTTAATGCTAAACATTTGGATCACAACTTTCATCTCTGATTTCATCTTTCAAATTAGGTTACCAATAGTGATAGTAGCTACTAGTTTACCTCAGTTGTTTGTGATATTTTCTGTTTGTATCTCTTATTTGGGTAATTGAAAAGTGGACGTAAAAGAAACTTCAGATATAAATCAAGAGACCCTAGAAGTGGATAATAATGTAGTTACAACACCGTCTCAGTCAAATATGAAAAGGAGTGTTGTTGAACCAAGCAGCAGCGGTCAACCACAGCCAAAACGGCGAAAGTACCAAGAAGATTTTATTCAATATGGTTTTGTATGCCATGTTGTTAATGACGTTCATCATCCTCAGTGTGTTATATGTTTGGAAGTGTTGGCTAATGAAAGCTTAAAGCCAGCAAAAATGAAAAGACACCTGCAGTGCAAGCAAGCACCAGTCATTCACAAATAAACCAATAGATTTTTTCCGACGCAAGAAAATGGAGTTACAAGGACAAAAGCAAGTGATAACAAAAAATGTTGCATTGCCTGTCAAAGCTCAAATGGCATCATATGAGGTTGCATATCTAATTGCTCAGAGAAAAAAGCCACACGCAATACGGGAAGAGCTTATCAAACCTGCTGCACTGGCAATGTGTAGAGCTATTCATGGAGAAAAGATGGCTCGCGAACTTGAATCCATACCCCTGTCAAACAATACGGTTGGTAGGCGAATTCATGAGATTGCAAGTGACATACTGATTCAGTTGGAGAGAGTTAAGAAAATAAATTATGCTTTACAATTAGATGAATCAACCGACATTTCTAGTTCTTCTCAATTACTTGCATTTATAAAAAAATATAGCTTCAATGGAAAATTGAATGAAGATATGTTGTTTTGCCTTGCGCTAGAAGGAAAGTGTACAGGAGATGTTATTTTCATGGCATTGGATAAAAAGACGTCATGAGCTTGGACTTTCTTGGGATCGGTGCGTAGGTATATGCACAGATGGAGCCGGGGCAATGTTAGGTAAAAAGAAAGGACTAAAAGCAAAGGTACATAATGTGGCTCCTCATATACGTTTTACTCACTGTATTATTCATCGAGAAGCTCTCGCTTGCAAAGCCATTGTTCCCGAACTTAAAACTGTTTTTGATACAGCTGTCAAAATCGTCAACTACATAAAATCACGCCCTTTGAATGCCAGGTTATTTGCTTCACTGTGCAAAGACATGGGCTCAGACCATGAAGCATTGTTGCTTCACACATAAATCAGATGGCTCTCCAGGGGAAAAGTTTTCACACGGCTGTATCAGCTGAGAGACGAGGTCCGCCTATTCCTTCTGGATTCAGGCTCTGAATTTAGTGTATTCATGACTGATAGTAACTGGTTAGGAAAGCTAGTGTATTTATCATGCATTTTTGATAAACTTAATGAGTAAAATCTTTCCATACAAGGCCCAAACACAAATATTTTGTCATTGTTCGACAAGATAAATGCATTCTCAAAGAAGCTTGAGCGATGGATTTCACGAGCTGAAGAGGGTAACATTGAAATGTTTCCTGAACTTGAAGAGTTTGGAGAGGAAAATGAGTTATGTCTGGATAATTTGAAAGCAATAATAGTCAATCATCTTCGAAATCTTCTTAATTACTTCAAGAAATACTTTTTAGAAGAGTCAGATCTAGAACAGTATGACTGGATACGAATGCCATTCACTGCTCCTGGAAATCATTTATCATCTGACCTCGAGGAAGCACTGCTTGAATTATCTTCTGACAGAACCTTACGACTCAAGTTTGGGTCAACAACATTGAATGAGTTTTGGATATCAGTATCGGAGGAATATCCTGGTTCATCAAAGACAGCACTGAATATCTTAACACCGTTTGGATCGACTTATCTCTGTGAAACTACCTTCTCTGCATTAACGTATATCAAGAATAAATACCGATCTCGATTGAGTGTAGAAGATGATCTGCAAGTTGCAGTCTCCGATATCACCCCTAGATTTGAGATGTTATGTTCAAAGAAACAAGCCCATTCATCCCATTAAATTAGACAAGGTTAGATTGTATTGTACTTTAACTGTTTTAAAACAAAGCAAACAAACAATCTCTCTCTCTCTCTCTCTCTCTCTCTCTCTCTCTCTCTCTCTCTCTCTCTCTCTCTCTCTCTCATACACACACACACACACACACACACACACACTTATGTACTCAACACACAAATATCCTTTTTGTGTTTGTGCATAACAAACACACACACACACACACACACACACACACACACACACACACATATATATATATATATATATATATATATATATATATATATATATATATATATATATATATATATATATATATATATATATATATATATATATATGTATGTATGTATGTATGTATGTATGTATGTATGTATGTATGTATGTATGTATGTATGTATGTATGTATGTATGTATGTATGTATGTATGGATGGTATTTATATAGTTTGTATGTTTTCAGGTTATATACGTACTATATCCCACCGAGGAAAATATTTTTTGCCTGGAGGGGTCGGAAAATGTTTGAAGTAAGTTTTATGGGTCGCCAAGTAAAAAAGTTTGGAAACCCCTGCCATAGAGTATGAGATCAATTTTTCTGGAAGAACATGTTTTCTTCAGTGGAGAATTTTGTGAAGGGGTTTCTGTGTGCAATTTGTGTAAACCGGCGAGGGTTACGTCTTGTAAATTGGGGTCTTTTCCTATCCCTAGTAGGCCATTTCAGAGGGTGCATATGGATCTTTTGACAAAATTTTGTAAGTCGGGGTATGGATATAAGCGTTTGTTGGTGATTATAGATGAGTTAACAAGGTTTGTGAAGACTTTTCATTTAAAGAACATGACGGCAAATGAGGTGGCAGTGACATTTTTCTATGGGCATATTTGTAGATATGGAGTTCCAGAGATACTTGTCACTGATAATGGGAGAGAATTTGTGAACAGAACGCTGGAGTGTCTTGCAGAAAGTAAATATTCTTCCATATAGGCCAGAAGCTAGTGGGTTGTGTGGGCGAACCAATAGGAAAGTGCTTGAGGCTCTTAGAGTTATGGTGGGTGGTAATGATAAGAATTGGGATGAATATACAGATGTGGTGAGACATAACATAAATACAGTGGTTAGTGACACCATTGGTGTTTTGTCTGGTGAGGCACTTTTTGGTTATCCAGTTCGGGGTGCATTTGATTTGTTGTCCATACCTTCATGTTGTGACGATACAGTTGAATCGTTGATTGCTACAGCTAAAGAGAGACATGCATGTCTTAGTAGTAATTTGGAGTCAAAGACTCGGAGAAATGGTAGCAAGAAGCAATGCAAAATCGGATGGCATAAGAGTTGCAGTTGGGATAAGGTATTTTTGAAGATTACTGTCAGATATGATTTGAACTATAAGCTAGGTCCAAAATTTGATCGGCCGTTTCGGGTTATAGAAGAGAAAAGGGGAAATAGGCTCATAGTTTTGAATGAAGACACGGGGGTGACGAGGTTAATGCACATTTCGAAGATTAAAAGAGCAGTTTAATGTTTAATTTTTTTTTTTTTTTTTTTGTGGATAACGAGTTTTGAAAATGGGGGGTTGTTGTCCGTGGAGTTTTTAAATCTTTCTATGCTTTATCTTTCGGGAATTAAGCATTAAATTGTCTATGGGTTTTGGTTTTTTGTCATTTGTATTATTTATATCTTTTGCGTGGTAAAACCAGCAGACGAATAAGGGGGTGGTTGCTTTAGCTGTAGGGGTGACCTAGATTTGACAATAGTTCCATTTCCAGTTCATACGGCAATTTTAATAATGTTGAGAAAGAGACTGAATTGTTGCTAACAGATTATATCTCAAGTATATCTCAAGTAAAAGCAGTAATAGCGGGTCGAAAGGGCGTATTTTTTAGGATATTTTATCTTTAACGGCGTTAGAATCAGTCTTGGTGAATGGGGCTTATAAATGGGGGTCCAGTATAGTTTTCACTGGTAGTGATTTATATCGGTACCATGGTATAATAACAGTATATTTAGCAGACGGGTTTAATTGTAGAGATACCTATGGGTGCCAAGGAACCTTTTAGTAGTTATATATTACGACCTTTTTCCAGTACATATATTAATAAGCATACCTTAGTTTTACCAGACCACTGAGCTGATTAACAGCTCTCCTAGGGCTGGCCCGAAGGTTTAGACTTATTCTACGTGGCTAAGAACCAACTGGTTACTTAGCAACGGGACCTACAGCTTATTGTGGAATCCAAACCACATTATAGCGAGAAATGAATTTCTATCACCAGAAACAAATTCCTCTAACTCTTCATCAGCCGGCCGGAGACTCAAACTCGGGCCTAGCGAGTGCTAGTCCACAGCTCTACCAACTCGCCCAACGAAGAGCTAGACGTAGAATAGTGATGTTAGAGAGGGGTTTACTTACAGTTGATAGGTGACCTGACTGCTACAGAATGCAAGTTTCTCACAGCTCCAAAAGACCATGGTGAAGTTGTTGGAAATGTCTTCAGCGATTTTGTTTTGAAGATAGAGGCTGACACAGATGGTGCCATGACATGTCGACACCGTTTCTTCTGGAGGGTTCACAACTTTTATGGAAAATGCAAGATGGTGTCTACGCAACTTGTCGTTCTTGGCAAGAGGATCTATAGTTCGTCAACGAGGATTTTTATGCCACGTGTGCACTTTCCATAGGACTGTGGAATTACTAGGCTTACCAGAGGTTACAACATTGCCGCTGTTAAGCCAGATGGAGGACATTGACTAATATTGAGTGGATTAACGGCAATAAGCTCATCTTACCAGGCGTCCTTGGTGCGTTATTGATAATTATTATGATTATGGCAGTGGCTATTATTTTTAAATGCAGGCTGTACTGCTGCAGGAAGAAGCTGTTGCCACAAGTGCAAATGACAGTGAATGATGAAACAGCACTGTAGTGACTGAATAAGTGTACTTCAGGTCGAGGATGACCTGTGGGGATAGGTGGTCCGAGCTCTGTGCACCTTTGTAAGTAGGAATTTGTGTACATGCTAGTGACGCACGGTCTCTTGCAATGTTTAACAAATCTCGCAAGTGTGGATATGTGTTTTTTAATTCAGCGCTCAGTGTACAGTCACCTGTGGGAGTCAGCAATTGATCATTGGTGACCTGAACATTGTTCAGAGAGCGCCTGGAGATAGTAATACGTGTCCAAAGATGGAAGTTTCCATGGAACTTTTTGGTCTGGTTCTAATCAGATTTTTGGGTGTTGTGGAAACATAAATTAGTTCGTGCGGTACGAAACGCTCAGTGCAAATGGGCTGTGGTCGATTGCTCACTCTTGTGTGACAGGGCAATCTAGAAGGATGTGTTGGACACACTGGGAATTGTAATTCCCATTCACTAGAAAGTGAGTAGAAGACTTAGAAAAATTACTAACTTTTACATACCTTTTTTTTTTTTTTATTCTTGTACCAATGTCTAACATTTATATGATGTGTTGATGATCTGGGTGATATTTGATTTTTTTTAACAGAGATGGTTCCTTCTTTTTTTTGGCAGAAATATTTCAATGGAACCATGGTTAATTGGGGCGGACACACATCTGCACGGATGTGAGTGTAATATAGCCATAGTGGAAAATGGTGATGAAATGGATGGATAGCCATAAGTCGGTCTTGGCATATAAGAGGAACTGAAGAAAATGACTTTTTAAAGTTGCTTAGAGAGACTTGGTGTTATTATGGAACTTTTAGGAGACGTTGATGGGGGAATGGGAATTAGTTCTCACTATGTTCTTTTGGTGACTGGGAGATTTTTGGCTTTTGGGGGCTACGTTTTGATGGGGTTTCCATAACTAATGTGCTTATTTTCATTTTACATTGATGAGTTGTTGGGCTTACTTAATAAATGTCTATTTTTGTAACTGTGGTTTGATTACCATGTATTTTAGAATTAGGAACTGAGTCCATGAGAGAGAGTAGAGAGAGATTTGTCAGAGAGAGAGAGAGAGAGAGAGAGAGAGAGAGAGAGAGAGAACTTCTCGGTGCAGCTACCACATGCTAACCGATCGCAGGTAAGTGCCATTTGTCAGAGTTGACAGTGGCGTAACATATACATATATAATACATATATATATATATATAATTAGCCCTGTGGATAGATTACTTTAGAAGGGACGGGTTATTGTGGTGCTGAGGCGAACATGTAATTTGTTAAAGGTTTGTATAATGTATAAAGTAATGCCTCGTTTCGCATAGTTTCTCGTTCTGCTGTATGATAGGATAATTGCTCGCAGCATTTCTTTTTTGAAGGTACTGTTGGAATGATTAATTGGTCACTAATTCATCTTGAGGCACATGACTCTTACAATGCTTTGCTTTCGTCGGGCATTGACGAATACCACACCATATTCTCCACTTAACCTCTGGCACCCTTTGCCTTATGTGTCTTCGGAGTCCTACATTTTCCAAGGTCCAGAGACCTTTTGGGCTAACATCACTGGATGGGAAAGTTTGTTGATAATATGTTTTCCTGAAGTTGGTTTTCCCGCCCCGTGGTTTCCATAATCTTCTTTTTTTTTTAGGAGTCATATATCATCTTTTTTTCTCTCTTCCAAGGTCTGGTCTAGATAGAAACAATAAATTGTCGGTCCCTTCACGTGAAAAGTTATTGTGTCTTGTTATAAGGTGAATCGTTGCTAAAGCCAAG
>NC_089756.1:58976977-59079477 GCF_040412425.1 Macrobrachium rosenbergii
ATTATTATTATTATTATTATTTAATCTTGTTAATATTTGAAAATGAGTACTTATTATTAGGTAAAAATTTTATTTATCATACAAAACAAATAAACGTACATTTACCATAAAAATTCTCTCATATCAGTAAAGAGAGAGAGAGAGAGAGAGAGAGAGAGAGAGAGAGAGAGAGAGAGAGAGAGAGAGAGAGAGAGAGAGAGAAATTGTTACTTTTATAATTTAATGTTATTTAATTTGCACAATAAAGCTTGAAAACATGTATATTACATAAAAAATTGAACATAAAAACTTTTGCAGGGTTTCTCAGTATTCGCAAATGTTCGCGTGTCTGAAAAACTTGTGTATGATAATTAGTTAGGTTCCAATAAAAGTTCGAGTGTCTGTGAATTTGCACAACTCGAATCACAAAAAGTTCAGCAAGTATTACTGTATTATATATATATATATATATATATATATATATATATATATATATATATATATATATATATATATATATATATATATATATATATATATATATATATATATATATATATAATGTGTATGTATATATAAGCAGATGAGTACACTGTATGTACTTTAGATACATGCACTAGTATCCATATTTTTGTATGTACTTCTTATACATGTATAGAGAACTTACGCATTTGTGCACTGTATGGTTGTGCAAAGTACCATATTTTCACTTTTCTTGCTTGGGTATGTAGGGCACGTACATTTCTGTGCATGTATGGAGGGAGACTGATTGTGCACAAGATCAAATTCATATAACATCCTGGGGCTGAGGTCCAGTGAAGTAAGGCAGGCAGGGTATTACTCGAAATTTATAGTATGGGCGAAATTACGGGATGGGAGGGCGTGTTGGTTGGCTTGTTTCTGCAATTTATGGCATGGGATGGTGGTAGGGGAACTTGCGGCGTGGTAACTGTCCCCCTGGAAGAACTGGAATGATGGAAATAATGGAACAGGTTAATGGAATGGCTCTCAGGACCTGATGGTTGGGGGATTATATTCTTTCCAGGTTGTTTCACGGAGCGAATTATTTTTTTTAGCCCTTGTTCTTTCGACAAGAATCATTTGTTATGGTCTCGTTTTTGTTGGCTGTTTTTGTTTGTCGCTGTCTCCAATTATTTTAGGCGTGAAGGATTCTTTTCATATTTTTGATATAAAAAAATCATCGTTCGCATTGTGGCTTTCATTGATCATCATTTATTTATAATGTTATCATGATAGTTTATATTTTCAATTTTAAAATTATTTGAGACCTAATGTGAAGTAATACGACCAAGAAGGGTCGCTCGTGATAGTAGTAAGTGATCGGAGATAAGGCCCGTGGTCTCGTTGATACGAGTATCCCTTTCATTTTTCAGTTTGATTCTATTTCATTTTAGGAATTAGTCGCATGAGTATTTTATGTTCATGAATACATGATTTTCTAGACGTCTTATAAACCTACTTTTTTTTTGTATCTAGGACTATGAGTACTTAAAAATTCAAAGAACTGATATGTGTATACCTTGAGGGTGCCAATTTGAAGTTCCTCTTGGTATGGTGAATGTCATTAGTTGGTCCTCTCTCTCTCTCTCTCTGTCTCTCTATCTCTCTCTACTGTACTGCAATATTTCAGAAGAAAATTACAATGCATGAATCTCGCGTGCAACATCTTGTTTTTACAACTCGTTGCTTCCCCTCCAGCTACCATGATTCCAAGCCTCCACGAGAGATTTCCTTTTGCTGGAAAACTTCCAGGACCAGGTAGTAAAAGATCTTTCTTCTCTCCCTTTTGGGGAGAGATTAAAGGATCGTAAAACTTGGCCAGAGTACTGTATAAAAACGTCCAGTTGGCAAAAGAAACAAGTTTCATTGCGGTCAAGGATGAAGAGACTGAAGGGAGGAATGGAGATACTGATATTTCATGTGCAAGTCTCAACGCGAGCGTGTGTGTGTGAGAGAGGGAGAAAGATCGCGGTGAGGGTTGGGGGGAAATTCATATTGAGGAATACACGTAGATGAAAAGGAAACGGTTCCACATACTGTAGAATTACCGGTATTTTGATATCCAGACTTTTTGTTTGTGATTAACGCTAATTTTTGTGTAATGAAATAGAGAGAGAGAGAGAGAGAGAGAGAGAGAGAGAGATGGGGCCGCGTTCAATTAACCATAGAGAAGGTCAGTAATATAGAATAACATCGCTCCTTTAAGTGATACCTCAGGCACTCGGGATCCTCAAGAAAATTAAATAAATGATTATCTGAATATTTGCACAAACTCCTCAGTGTATCCAATAAAACCCCTGCTCCCGGCACTTTTGTAAGCAGAATAATAAGGCAACATTACGAAATCACAGAAAATCGTACCCTTTTGATATAACCAAGCAGATTTACAGGATTCCCCAATTGTTTGTTCTGCTGCATAATTTTCCAGAGGAAAAGAAAACTATATTCCTAAAAACTGCGGGCTTTGATCGCATAAGTTGCCCTAACAATTTAGCATCAAGGAATGTGGCCCGGTTGTATCACATCAGTTTTAAGCGAAGGACAGTGTCACCAGGTATTTAACTAATGAATGGCACTATTAAAATGTCATAATAAACAGAGAAATAATCTTCTAAGAATGTCAAAACAGATATCCGATAATAACGAGCGAGAAAAGGCGGTTTTGCAACAACAAACAAAAACAAAACAAACACACAAACACACATATACTTGAAGCCAACAAGAATAGACGAACTTGTCACTCAGAGTGAAAACAGAAAATTGCTGTTGTTCCAGCAACGCCAAGAAAATAGCCGAGCAATAAAATGCACCGTTAACTAAAAAATAATAACTGACTTATAACCCGTAAGACGTAATGGCTTTGAAAAGTGATTTATCTTAACTCGCTCCCAAGCGTGTAGATAAGATTTTTCAGTAAATCATGACTCATATTAAACTGGAAGTAAACTATCATACCATATAAAATAGTAAAGTTTGCTGGTAAATGCACAAGTAATATTTTACAATTTACCTTTCTCTCTCTCTCTCTCTCTCTCTCTCTCTCTCTCTCTCTCTCTCTCTCTCTCTCTCTCTCTCTCTCTCTCTCCTCCCCTGAGATGAAGTTATGGGATCATCTCCTGACCTAGTTTTTTTCTATCGTTTTTCCTGTGATTCCCTTTAGTCCCGAAGGAGATTTAGCGCAAAGGAGGTGATTGTCCGTGAAAATGAGTCCTGGGAAAGATGGGCAATGGGACGATAAATAAAAAATAAAATTCAGTAGAAAATGCCCTTTGTAAAATGTTTTGATGCGTAAAAGGCAGTTGATATGAGTTTGTGATATTATCATTTTTATTATTATTTGTCGTTGTTGTTATTGTTGTGACATTCTACAGTTTGTTTACTTTTTTTTTTTTTTGTATTTCATTCAGCACTGGTATTGATGTTAGATGGTGGTGAGTCGTATTTCACCAACCATTTGGTTGTCATGTTAGAGAAGTCAACCTCCTTTAATAAGTTTGTAATCTCAGTTATCTGGTTAGATGAAATAATCTATTTGCATCATCAGATAACCTGTCCTGCTGTACCTTGAGAAAAACATTCTGATTATAGTTTTGTTGTTACATTATTCTCTAATAGTCTCAAATAAACCGTCTAGTTTTTAGAGAAAACATTTTTTTAAATGTATAAACCGTTTGGCTTCGAAACTAAACCATCAGTTTTGGGAATAACTTTTTTATTTCATTCCTTTACAGTATTTTCTCATTGTTTTACCAATGAGCACATTCTCTCTCTCTCTCTCTCTCTCTCTCTCTCTCTCTCTCTCTCTCTCTCTCTCTCTCTCACTGGGAGAGAGAGTTAAGTCCTTTGTCCTGCACGGTGAGAGCTGGACTTTGTCTTGAGAGTAAGAGAAGACGAAATAAGAGTGAGGTGCACAAGAAGAGAAATAAGTGTACAGTTACACTTATTTATATAGGGCATTTTATTACGTTCCGTGCTGTTGTCCCTCTCATACATTTGTCAGTTTGTTCTTTTTTGAATGTTCTTTCTTGTTTTCTGTCCATCATTCCAATTCCATTCCTTTGTCTTCCTCTTCCTCACGGAAGAAGGCTGGTGCTATTTTTTCTGCTTAAGAAGGCCTCCTGCTCGTGCTCCTGCTCTGCTCCTGCTCCTGCTCCTGCTCCTGCTCCTGCTCCTGCTCCTGCTCCTGCTCCTGCTCCTCCTCCTCCTCCTCCTACGAAGGAGGAGGTTAATCCAATGTTATTGCCGAAGGAGATTCACTGACTGAACAGATATGTCATATAGCATTACGTTGTTGAAGGCGGATAGGGAGAGTGAATAAAATGATGAGGTTCGAGAAAAGTTCTTAGAGAAAGAAGGAAAGGAAGCCAGTGTTAACAAAAAGCAGTACTAGAAAACAAAAAGTCATGAGAAAGAAGGAAAGAAAAGGCTCTCAGTCCTGAAAAGGACCTAAATACTGAGAGAAATAGAGGACCGCCATAAGCGATACGTTTCTAGCGTAGTGAGTGTAAATCCTGTACTTGCAAGGGTATTTATTGCTTTCCTTTATTTTTTCGAAAACTTTTTCGTGGCAGAAGGAGATTGATTTATTTGAGCCACAAGTGTTGTATACGGAAGTTGGCACAGAGACGTATTTATAAAGACGTTCTCACACGATGAAACTTCTGCAACTTGCCACAGTAATGCATTTCAGTTATCTGTTAGTCTGTTTGGTGCCTTATCATTTGCAAGATTTTAGGATATGGAAGATAAACTTAAAAGTAAAAAAAATAAACTTAAAAATAAAAAAAATTTTTCTTTTCATTAGACGAAAGAATTTTCAACGAAATTTATAAGCTTAACGCATTAGTGTTAAAGCCTACAGCACCCATTTAGAATTTTATTCAGTCATTTAAATAATGATAATCACCTTAAACTCCATAATTAGTAACATAATGGAATCACCTTCCATGTAGTTAATTACCAGAAAATTGTGCTCATAAATGTGTAGCCTACTACTTTGGTACTCACCTCAGTAATCACGTATAGTCTGCCTTCATTTTAGAGGCAGGTTCTTCTCTGAGATTAGGCCCCACTGTATTTCTCTCCCCAGGCCTGGGTTAAAAAAGGCATTCCGTTTTTCAGATGTCATGTTTATGGTTTTCTTCAAGTTTCTGCAACGGGGTCCAGAGCCAGTCCTATTCAGAAGTCTGTAGAGCTAAGCAGTAAATATTCCATAGCTCTTGCAAGGCCAGAAATAATATGCAGCACTTTCCAATTATTCTTGACGTGCAACACGTCACCATGGATAATTATGAGATGGAGGAATGAACCTCATACTTTTGTTAATGAGGAGACTCGTTAATTATCTGATGAATGAAGAGCCACCTCAATGTCATTACTGTAAATTCAAGTGTCTATATTCATGATGAATATGGTAAATATTCCGTTCATCGTTATAAGATGGACAACTTCGTTAACTCTTATTGAGGCAAGGAACACCAATCCCTACGATAAATGAGGAACCCCATTTCTTTTTTAAATGAAGCTTCTGTATACCTATAGTTTAAAAGTTGCCTTGTCCACAGCTGACACGAATAAGGAATTTCGGTAACCTTTATGACAAATTTAAAATTTTATTAATTAACGTTTGCATTACTAATGTCACTTTATACAAAGCATTTACTATGCGTGAGATGAATAAGGAGCAACAGTAAAATGTTTCCACTCCTCTCACAGTAATGCCTTTTAAGCTACTCTAATAGGTTAAAAATGTAGTATTAATCTGTATGAAAAGCTCGATAGAATGGGTACTTGCGCAGGTAAAGATTGTCTTGGGCAGATAATGTGATATGACTGGTGTTACTTCTGGTACCTTATTATAGCACTCGTGTATCTTTGAGAGGAAGGCCAACCAGAGATCTTGGTCTTGTCCATTACATTATTTTGTGCAGCTGCCCAGCCGTGACTAGCAGGCGTGAGTATCTTCAAGCAGCAGAAATCAGGGTGGTGAGAGGGTAAATTGCGTCAAATGTGAAGAAGAGATTCAAAACATGTATTTGAAGAACCAAATTATTCAAGATAAACTAATAAACTGACTGACAAACAAATAGGCCACACTGACCAAAAGGAGGACCTCCAAAAATTAACAACGATGGTGATGGTGATGACGATTATTGACGAGGATAGTATGTTTGGTGTAAGGTTGGGTGGCTGTGCTTGAATGTTTTGCACTGTTAATCATAAGTTTGCAAACATTCCCTCAAGATGGTAGTGGCAATATTTTTTTTAGTCTTTATTCAGCAAAGCTGTTGTATAAGATATTTAATAGTTCACGGCACCTTTCATTGGCTAATAAAAAAAAGACCTGCCTGCTGCACGAAATGAGTGCTGACAGAAGCATCTCGAAAAATCCATGTGAATTAGTAAAGTGGATAAAATAATTTTTTCTCTAAAATACTTCTGTTAATCATACAAGACGAAATTTGGTACTGTTAATCATACAAGCACGAAATTTGGTACATATCTTCTCCATAGGCCACTTTTTGAAAATTACTGGGTGTCCACTCAGAATTCCAAAATGACTGCCGTTTTTCAAGATGGGCACTATTCAAGGTTTTAACATGGGTCTCATGTGCCTCTGGTCATGTTTTTATGCATTTGTTTTGTTTATAAACATTTTAGGCAGAGCCACCAAGCAAAAGTAAAATGTATTTCTGTTAAAGATTTCATATAGCATATATAAAGAAAGATGGCATCCAATATGGCAGGCAAAAACCTTAAATAATCACGTCTCAGGATTCAATAGGCATGGAAAAATGTCTTCCTGTTCAGTATAATAGTTTGCAAGTCTATATATAATTTAGGTGCTTGGTTTATCATCAGTTTTAGTTTAAAAGAGTGAATGTTAGTACACAACCAGGGCACATTGGTGATTTCACTGCTGTGTAACTCAGCATGGGGTTCAGTGTCAGCTAATCTTGCTTTATTACACTGTACCTAGCTTTGCTTTAGTGTAGTTTAGTAGTTTAGTGCCCCAAATGCTGTCTTAATAGACCCATATCAAGTAGCTGGTAAAAAATATATATAGTTGGTAGATCTAGTTAGACAGCTGCGCCTGAATTAACAGGGGTGCCAGCGCTGGAGAGCCAAGCCAAGGGTAAGTGGGGCTCTGTATGGCTTGTTCATGTACTTGCCTGGATGGTGTACAGATCACACATGACTTAAATGGCACTGGATGAATGATTGGGCTAGGTGTAGGGTGACCAAACCTAGTTGTATCCCATACATCAATATGCATGTCAGATTAAGGTGGTAAAAGGAGAGCCCTCGGCCTTAGTCAAGAGCTCATAATGGCAAGTGTAAATTCAATCACAGGCAAAAGGAAGACTGACTGGAGCAAATGTTGTCTTTGCCAGGAAGACAAGAAAAATGAATGTCTAACTTAACCCTTGGCCTCTGTACATCATAATCCTGAACATGATGGGTACGTAATGATTTCAACCATTGTCCGATTGTTCCAGGAGATTGGTGAAATGTCACTTAACTTTGACCCAGCAAGGCTGGGCAGAAGGCAGTGGCGGAGAGGCAATACTGTGACAAAACATGGCAAAATACCACAGGAGCTGTAGTGTCATGTTTAATAATGCAAAACTTGATCATGCAAGAAAGTGAAGATCTACAGTTGAAGGTAGTGAACCACAGGAAAAGCATGCTAAACAGCGTCGAATGAGTCATGACAATAAAGCATGCATTTTTTTGTGAAAATGTGGCACTTATCAGATCTTCAACAAGTAATGACCACGAATCTCAGTAGGAGACTACATGAGTGTGCTCACACACTTAATGATGGCAAATTATTGGCAAAACTAGGTGCAGGTGATGCAATTGCACAAGAGCTGAAATTCTATCTTGTATATCTCAATGGCCTTTACAATAGGGAAAGGTCCCATCTTAAAAATCCTGAGAAAGAACAATGTCACAGTGAAGAACCAGATGTATTAGAAGCGCACAAGAAAAGAAGTGTGCTACTTGCCTTGCAAAAAGCTGTAGCTTTAGCCCTATCTCAGTCATCTGACTACTCAGATACACTTGTGATTGCTAAAGCAGCAAAGATACTGAGGAAGCATATTCTGGATCATCACTCCAGGTTTGACAGTACCTTTGATGAAGGATGCAACAATGATGCCATACCTCAAAATCTGCTCCAGTTCACTAGTATGGTTGAACATGGAGCAGACATTAAGTCACAGCTAAGGTTTGGCTCATCAAAGTCAGACCTGGCTATCGCTCAGCTCCTGCAGTACAACTGCTTCTCAAAACAGAAGGAAGGAACAAGTGTACATCAACACTCAAAGGATAGGAAAACTCCTTTCCCAGTGTTCATGGGCATGGCTATCTGCCAAAACCAGGAATAGAAACCTGGTAGAAATGCTTCATGATCATGGCATGAGTATTTTCTACGACAGGGTGCTGGAGATATCAATCTGACTGGGAGATGGCACTGTCACCAAGTATGTGGAAGAGGGGTGTAGTCTATCCTCCTGTCTTGAGAAAGGGCTTGTTTACCACTGCGGTCATGGACATCACTGATCACAACCCTTCATCAGCTATGGCTACTACCTCTTTTCATGGGACCAGCATTTTGGTATTCCAGCACCCTGCCAAAGACAGCCGGGGGGAGGAGCGTTAGCCAGTACAGTTTGGGCCAGAGGGGGTAAAATCTGTACCTGAGCTACCTGACTCCTGCACAAATATCCCCCTGCTTCCTTTCAAGTCCAAAAACCCAACACCACTAAGTGGTGCAGTGCCAAAGCCAGTCTCAGACCTGCTAGGACCACAACTGGCACTGGAGCATGAGTGTCTGGAGAAGTTTTTGGTCACTGAGGAGGTAGATGGGGCTATTAACCTCACATGGTCATCTCACCATGCATCACAGAAAAGAAAACCAGAGTTTGAAGTGAGCATCACTTCTTTGCTGCCACTTCTCAGGGACCAGGCTCACTCTGTAGCTACAGTGAAGCATGTAATGCAGAAAGTGAGTGATGCTGTTGCACACTTGAACCCAGGCCAGTTGCCTGTCATTACAGCAGACCAGCCAATCTATGCCTTGGCAAAACAGGTGCAGCGGCAGTGACAGTGGCAGTAGCTGGACAGATATGGAGAAGACAAATACCTTGTCATGTCTGGGGGTCTCCATATTGAAATCTCTGCCCTTAGGTCCCTTGGTCTGCTCAAGGACAGTGGCTGGATTGGTGCCCTAGTGGAAGCAGGTGATGCTTCTTCTGGCACTGCAGATTCCTTTATCTCTGTCTCAAGTGTTACTGGGACATGGCAAATGCACCAAGTCACTGCCTGCAGTCTTTATAAGATGCTAAAGTCTGCCTACAATAGTTACTGCACAGGACAGGAAGAGGTTAATGAAGACTTACTGGGCTCTGAGGAGTGGTGTCAAAACAAAAGCCAACAAAGTCCACAATTTCAATTCTGGTACTTTGTGGTGTCAATGGAGCTGACTGTGTTTCTGCTGATAAGATCATTCCGTGAGGCCAACTTCACCCTCTACTGTCAGGCATTAATGGAACTAATCCCATACTTTTTTACCAATAACAACACCAATTATGCCCGATGGTTGCCTGTTCACCTGAGGGACATGATGACTCTGGAAAGTAGGCACCCAGCATTGGCTCATGTTCATGAAGGGCAACTTTGTTGTACATAAAACCAAGCACAAATTCTCAGCTCTTGCTCTTGATCAAGCACATGAACAGACAAATGCTGTCATTAAGGGTGATGGTGGAGCCATTGGACTCACTGAAAATCCATCAGCCCTGAGGAGGTGGATGGTCTCTGGCCCTGAGGTGAGTCATCTGGTTCCCTCTATAAAACTGAGGCACAAATGAAAGAGGCTAGTGATCACTTTTTTCACCATGAGCAGAATCCACATGCCCAGCAGACATTCTTTGAAAGGGTCCAGAAATGATCTCAGGTCCTGGAGGACTTGGGAAACCCTCTCCAGGAAGACAGTGCAGATTTGTTTGCAATAGACTCCAAAGATGTAGCTCATCCTAGTCACCTGAGCTTGTTCATACTCAATTAGAGAAGGGAAAGTCCCAGTACAAGGAACTTGTGAAAGGCGTGGTTGATAATCCAACCTCATTCTATGAGCCCATCAGGAAGAACAGGCTTGACTTTTTCTCCCAAAATAAGCCTGTTACAGAACCATCAAAACAGAAACAGCTGAAAGAAGAATGTCACCTTTTCTCCAAACTATTCATTTTCTGTCAAAGCAGGGAATTCGACTTGCAGGAATTCTTTAAGCATGAGAATCAGTTGTTCCCTGCATCTTTGAGTGAGGGTGGAAAGATTTACAGCTTTCAGAAGTCCCAACTCCCCTCCATACTTGAGAAACACATCTCACTTCCGGACCAAAAGCCAGAGGCAGATGACATCATCATTGATGGTTCGGCTTTGGTCCATGCACTGCCACCCAAAAGATCAAAGACTTTTGCAAACTATGCAGCCCTTGACTTTCTGCCAAGAATTAGTGCCTATGCTAATGCGTACAAGTCAACACATATTGTCTTTGATGTGTATAGTTCATCAAGTCTGAAAGCAGACACAAAGTCCAAAAGGGGACAAGGGGGAAAATGCAAGATGACAGAAAAGAACACCACTCCTTCAAACTGGAGAAACTTCTTGAGGCACAGTGACAACAAGTCAGAGCTGTTTCACTTCCTGGCAGACAAGATGACTCAGATGTCTGCACCAAACTTGGTTATTATGACCAAGGGAACCCAAGCACTTAGCACTCACAAAGTGAGTCTACTTGAACTGGACAAATGTTCTCATGAAGAGGCAGACAGCCACATCTTTGTCCATGCCAGATATGCTGCAGGACAGGGGGGCAAGTCTATCATCGTCAAGGCCAATGACACAGATGTCCTTGTCATTGGCTTGAGTGTGCAGCAGCTGTGGCTCACATTTGGCCAAGGACAGAGCCTTCGATGGATTGGCATTCACAACCTGTACAACAATGTTGGTCAAGAGAAGGTCAAAGGCATTTACAGGTTGTGATGCAGTCTCAGCCTTTAGAAATAAAGGCAAGAAAACAACATGGCTGACATGGGACATTTTTCCAGAGGCCACTCCAGTTTTTTCCAAACTCAGCAAGTACCCACCAACCATCGAAGATGGTGATTTGAGGATTTTGGGGAAGTTTGTGGTCCTCATGTATGACTGTTGACAATGTGGGTGCGGCCAGACTTGACTTGTTTGCCAGAAAGCAGAGACCATATGAAACCATCCCTCCAACCAGAACAGCGCTGCTTCAGCACACCAAACGTTCAGCATATCAAGCAAGTTATGTACGGGGTCAGGCAATTCTGCGCCAGCCAGAAGCACAGAGTCCAGCTGACTGGGGTTGGGAAAAGATTGGCGAAGACTGGAAAGTCTTCTGGTTGGACAGCCAACTCTCCCACTGCAACGAGTTGTGAACAGCTTACAAAATATGGCTGCACTGGTTGCGGTGGCAAGCGCAAATGCTACAGGCTTGGGCTTACATGCACAGCTTTGTGTAGCTGCAAATGTGAGGTGTAATCATAATGTAAGGTGTAACTATAATGTTGCAAATGATGTTTCAGATACATCTGAATGAGAATTTCATCACACTAAAGGGGGATACCATGCATCTTTAAAATCTTACTTCATTTCAGGTTTAATAAAAGACATTGAGACAGTATTCGAACATAGATAAGATACTTTGTTATCATACTCCATTATAGTCTTGTGCTGGTATACTTTTCAGTAGCATTATGGGGTCCCTTTCCAAAATGTTATGTAGATAATAGCCCAATAAAAATGCTAGAAACAGATTCTCTGGCCTCATAATGTAGGCATAGTTAAAAATTTCGTGTCTCCATCTTCCTTAGTTGGAAAGTTATCAAGTAAGATGTTTCATGGCGGCCATTTCGTACGCCATCTTTATCATAATGATAGTTATAGTAGTAGGAGCTCTGGTGATATCTTCAGTTAACTCTTCTACCCAGGAAGACATTATCTGAATAATGATTGATGTATTTATTTCACAATGATTTACTAAAATTTTCTGGAACAACTGTTTTTCTGTGCATTTGACAAAGATATTATTTAGCCATACGTATACTTTACATCCCTACCTAATTTTTGGCAGTATTCTTTATTACTTATATTAGAAAAAAGTATATACATAAGATTAAAATAAAGCAGCCGAAGCCAGTGGCTGAACACTCTAATGTATGGGTTCAAAGTCATACGTGACGTATACATCTGACGTCCCGACTCCTCCCACAAGGTGATGACGACAAACAGCTGTCTCTGAAATTCTGAATGAATATTTGTACGTTGTCAGGGCTTCAAGAATGGCGACTATGATAAGTCATTGTCCTTGTGGTTGCAGGACAGCTTTTGTGATTCGACTTGCACAATTGTTTAGAAGTGAGGAGGCCCGTGGCAAACCCTACGTAAGCTTGAACAGGTAAATGAATAATAGGGCCCTTTTTTGGGTAAGGAGTACACCCGGACATCCAAGGCTACCAAGTTTTCGTCATTTGTTGATTTCCATAAGGTGCAGAAAGATAATTATATATGCTCTATGAAGCAATAGTTGTTGATTACTTAGTAAAATATAACTTGCGGAACAACATTAAAACTTGCTTTGCCAAAAAAAAAATGTCATTGGTTATAATACATCACTGAATGACCTCGATAGGTCCCAGTGCTTGGGCTTACCCCGAAACGCCATAATCCACCCATTGATTATAATGTCAAGTTTCCTCATATGTAATTATGTTAAATGAAGGATCCATGTAAGGGCATGTCATTTCACATGATCGCTCCTGTCCTCTTAGTGACAGAGTACAACAGTGGCTGAATTGTAACATTATAATGAAAGTTGTTTTCATATTCCGGCATGGTAGTTCGATTGTTGGTAGGCTTTTAAATACCAAGATTGCTTGCACACTAAAAAGTATAAGTATACTTGGTCCTTCAATTTGCTCACTTGAGTGATTCTTAATTGAAAGTGATGAATTGGCAGATCATCCAATTACGTTAAGATCACTTACCAACCTAATCCTATGCAATTATCTATTTATTACAGTGATCGTCACTGTCATATTAGGAAAAAATATCAAAGGAGTTACGACGAATGCCAAAGTTTTCTTCACTTTGTTAACTGTTTTTTAATTATATAATTTTTCAGTGGAGAAATAGTGATAGAAACTAATTTCTCGGATTACTTGTGGAAAACCTTTTCTTCAAGGATTCTAGCACTCGACCTCTTGGCATAAATCCTATATACTACTACTACTACCACTACTACTACAAAGTGTAAACAGGGAGTGTTGGTTGTACTTCATTGTTGGCAGAGGTTGAGACTTTTTCACGAATAGCCAATTATCCATCGAGAAGGAGGCAAGTTAATGACGTCATAGGTTACGTCATTATATCTTCGAAAGACATTCCTCTGATTTTGCTGGCGATGTCTACAAGAAGTTGGTGGCACTCTTATAATTACCAGAATTATGCAACTTTCGTAATACAGAATACAGTAAAAAATTAGGTGGGGATGTAAGATACCCCGCGACAAAGTGTCATCTTTGTCAGGTACGTTGATAAAATTTTATTCCGGAAAAACACCGGGACACTGGCTGTGAATCTCATAGTAATATGAGCTGGAAGATTTGTTACGTATTGCTTTACACAGATTACGTAATTTCTTGTTGTCCTTTTTTTGCAGGGAGAATTGCTTGAATCAGTAATGTGAACAAACCCAGAACCAAGCTGGTAAAAAACATAAACTAGAGACTGTATGAAGGTGATACAGCGCCAAATCGAACATATTGCAAGATATAGATAGATGATGTAAACTTAGTGTAACAGAAGTGGAGCGTTGGAAGGAAGTAGTTGATAACTAGAACCTTCATGGACTTTCCACGATGACGTTATTTCACTTTTGAAAAGAATAATTGCTTTTGTGAATGAAAGCGACATTCTTACATACCATCAAAAAAAACAAAAAAAAAAACAAAGATAAACTGCCCCACTTCCCTAACCTCCCCAGAAATGTTCTACGTAAGCGAATAAAGTTAACAATGTTAGTAATGAAACCTTCTTATGCATCGAATAGCGTAACTTTCTATGATATGACAAGGCATTTTAGTTGTATTTTTTCAGCGTTGGAAATTCTTCTGAGGCGGAAATGCCGTAAAAGGAAAAAAATTTGCTACCTCTTATTATTATGTCTGACACCATTTTTTCGCAATCAAGGCAAGTTACTTGTAAATTTCCTTTCATGTTTGTAAACATAATGAGGAACCGAATGATATTTAGATAATTTTTAAAAGAGCAATGGAACTTATGCCCTTTATGGGTTCAAATGTACTTTAAATTTAGTGCTGTAATTTTTTTTACCCTTTGGTTTGATCTATTACGGATTTATTCCAGAATATAAATACTCTGATAATACTCAAACAGCAGAAGAACTTTATTATCCAGTAAATCCACGTTGCATAATGAAGATTTCTTATTTCCGCAACATTAAAATACTCTACATTGTCTTAACAGTGAAATCCAGAGTCTTTATGAGTCGAGGGATCTGAAATACTGGAAGAGAGAAATGATAGTATAGAGAAAGTTTCCCAGCGTATCGCGAAGAAATTCTTTTTAGGAAGAGAAAAAAAAAAATTAAAGCTGCAAAACGAGACGGGCTAACCCTTTTGGCCCTTCAGATCACTTCTAGTTAGGGGTATGCTCTACAAGTGTAAATGAATAGGTATCATACGGATTACTTATTACTTAAGAGCCATCTGATATGCTATTCTGATTCAGCGTCACATAACGGTGATCATCGACGAGGGGTTTCATTACGGAGCTAAAAGATACTTTTCGAAATGATTTAAAATTTAAACTATAACGTTTTATAGGTATTGATTAGAAATTATTTTACTTTCAGTTACATGTAATTTTGGGTACATAATGATGTGGACAGTCATTGAGAATATCAGATAATGATCCAATCATTTTACTGGAAAATTCAAAACGCCAAATATTTAAATTTTAATAATCAAAAGAATAAAAGAAGCCAAAAAAGTAACCCTTATTGCTTCATCTACTGTTATTTCTACTTATAAATATAACCACGATTAAACATCTTAAATACAAAATTAGGTAAACTTGCAAACAAATGTGTGTACACTATGTCTTCAATAATACTCAAGCTAAATATAAACTCCACATAGAAGCATCAAAATATTAGTGTTCTTATTCGACACAAAGAATGCAAGGCGTTTCCTGAAATGCTGTTTTCTCTCATCTACTGTACAGTATTTGTATCATTTCAAATTCAAAAATCTCAAAACAGCCCCAGGGCCTACTATGCATGTCTGTCAATGACTAGTCACTAACGCCAATCGCTTGCCTGGGACACACTTTCACTTTGATTTATCAAACAAATATGCAGTAAATCGTCCGAAAGTATTACATGTTAAAACTCACCAAAATACAAGTCCAACAGTTAAATTAATAAATATACATGCATTAAGATGACGGCCCAAAATATATATAGTAACTGTTTAGTGAGTAAGAATTCATTAAGATAACATCCCAAAATGTAATATATGAAAAGTCAGTTGCAATAATAAAATGAAATTTAAAGCTTTTACCAAAGCAGTTAATAGCAAAATTGTATTGTGCCAAAACCACAGGAAGACCGGCCACAAAATTTAATGTATAAAATTATAGATGAACTGTTTATAAACCAGTCAAAGGACGGAGAAACAAAATTCACCTCACTGCAGTTCAGATCACCAGGAAACTTTCAATAATAACTTCACACAATGCAATTAATCGAGAGCAGTATTAAAGCAAAAAGAGTGATTCATGCTCATTGTTGTTATGGACGTTATTGACTTCAAAGGAGATGCTTTAAAAAAAAAAATCAATACAATAAACAAGTAAATAAATAAGAACGAAGTACCTCAAAGTAACTACAGTATTAATAATACCAATTTATTATCTTTTATTACTGAACAAAACTCTCATGCTGGAAGATGCGATGAGCACAGATTAACCTTTGCCTTGGAAAACAGAGCTGATGACCATAGTGGCTGCAAAGCCAGTATATATGTTACAAAAAGTCAGTCACTCTGCCTTGGAAATATAAAACGCCACTAAGCTTGCAAAACACCCTAGCAGGTGGTGCATGCGGTACTGGGTAATAACGATACCCGATAGCATTCAAAGCAAAAATAAGAGTAACCTTGCTTTTTCACCACTGACATCACACGAAGACACCCGATTAATGTATTAATCAGTTGTTAAGTGAATAGAGGTACAAAATTTGAGTATTAAGATATATTTGCTGAAAGAGAGAGAGAGAATGGCACTGTTGTCAAAAGCCTAATGTATTTAGGGTAATTCAGCAAGAGAAGACACATTGATAGAAAGACAGGCTGTTATTTACAGTGCCTACCAGAAATAATTATCAGTTATAAGGGATTACCACAGCGCAATATTGTAATTAATCTAATGAGACCACATTAAGAAACACTGCAATCATAAGACACTGCTAATGGGTCATTACTGATAATCTCTATGACTTATGCTCCATACTGGGTCTTCTTTTTTGAAGGACTTTATTTCTGATAATTCTCTGCCTGTCTTCTTCTTCTTCTTCCCGGGGTGTCTAGTCACGGATAGTAAGGAGTCGTTGCGCGGTTAGGTCGACAGTCCGCCTTTCTGACCGGTCGGCTGTGGATTAGAACCCGCGACACAGACCTCTAAGTCCGAGCCGCTGCTCTAACTGACCTGGCCATCGAGGCTCTTGATAATCTCAATGACTGTCCACATCATTATATACCTGAAATTACATATAACTGAAAGTAAAATAATTTCTAATGAATACCTAAAAAAAAAGTTATAGTTTAAATTTTAAATAATTTTGAAAAGTCTCTTTTAACTCCATAATGAAACCCCTCGTCGATGATCACCATTATGTGACGCTGATTCAGAATAATATATCAGATGGCTCTTAAGTAATAACTAGTCCGTATCATACCTATTCATTTACTCATATCTAGAAGTGATCTGATGGGCCAAAAGGGTTAGCCCATCTCGTTTTGCAGCTTTAAATTTTTTTTCTCTTCCTAAAAAGAATTTCTCGGCGACAGATATGACAGCGATCTAATAGAAGGTTGCATAAGAAAACAGTTGGATGCATATGCCAGCACACCATTGACAACACCTAGCTCTCCGAGAAACATCATACTATTTTACAAGGCTGCATATCACAGACAGTTCAAGGATGAGGTCAAGGCCATGAAGAGAATATATGACAGCTGTACGACACCTACGAATCCTGACGAAAAGATTTCCTTGCGTGTCTACTAATGTCCAAACCTAACAAGCACACTCGTAATGCGAAATAGCACGGCCTCCTGTGTAGAGGTATGGGAGTCGACCAACATAGCATACAAATTTAAATGTACTGAAGGGACATGCCAAGCCCTCAGCAATTACTACATAGGTTGCAGCACTACCACCACTCTAAGTAAGTGATTGCAAGCCCACCACAAACAAGGGGCAATACTTCAACATTACTTAGACAACCACGACCAGAAGCCAACACTAAAAGAACAATTCGAAAGTATGGAGATAGTACATAAAGATGCCTGGTTCCACAGACTCCAAATAGCAGAAGCTGTGAATGTAAATCTAAACGCCCTGCTTTAAATATACAAAAGGAACACAGACTTCATCCTCCCTTCCTCAAGGAAACCACAGGACATCTGTGACAGTCCAAATGAAGGCATGGGCAACAAGACACTACTGGACACGATTACTGACAACGTAACAAATCAAAACTATTGGCCAGAGACGGGAACCTTGTGCTTGCCTACACCCTCGCAGTGTGCCTTAAGTAATAGGGCATCACTCAGACAGCCAGCAAGAGAATGAAACCGTTGCCCAATAGAAATTCAGCACCCAATGATGTCATGTATGAAATTTGATCAATAGAAATTCAGCACCCCTATGACGTCATGTAAGAAATTTGAACGTGCACACACAGCAATAAAAACGGTGGCCAGCAAGAGAATGAAACCGTTGCCCAATAGAAATTCAACCCAATGATGTCATGTATGAAATTTGATCAATAGAAATTCAGCACCCCTATGACGTCATGTAAGAAATTTGAACGTGCGCACACAGCAATAAAAACGGTGTATGTAAATTTGTAATTCAAGTTTTATGTAATAGAACCCCCCCCTCTGGTTAGTGCTTATGCTTTATACTCTTTCGGCAGTTTTGCGGCTTTAACACTCGCTTTTAGCAGCTGTTTTATTGGATTATCCTGGAAGGTTGGAACTGAAGTGGACACTGTGATTCGACATAAGAAGAAACAACTGCCATCTTCAGGTTATTTTACAGATGAAGCTCGCCCTCCAGCTTCGAAGTAGAGATCTGGTAATGATCAGACAACGCCTCAGCAACCTACCCATCCATCTTCCCCTTTGCCCTTCACCATAGTTCCTCGTTGGATGAGTCGGTAGAGTTGTCGGCTAGCACTCCGCTAGGCCCAAGTTCGAGTCTCCGGCCAGCCAATGAAGAATTAGAGGAATTTATTTCTGGTGATAGAAATTCATTTCTCGGTATAATGTGGTTCGGATTCCACAATAAGCTGTAGGTCCCGTTGCTAGGTAACCAACTGGTTCTTAGCCATGTAAAATAAGTCTAATCCTTTGGGCCAGCCCTAGGAGAGCTGTTAACCAGCTCAGTGGTCGGGTTAAACTAAGGTATACTTAACTTTTTTTGCCCTTCACCTCCTCCTCGTTCTCTGAGGTCCTTGGACCCTCGTCGTCCTCCTCCTCCTCCTCTGCCTCACCCCCTCCCCCTCAGCATTTAACCCTTCCCCCTCCAATCTTCAATGCAAATGAGTACCCCCCATTACCGAAGTTTCAAGTACTCCCAGCTGAGGGATGGACCTCGTACGCTGCAGTAGTGACTCTTCAAAAGAACAATCCTGGCATCAACATCTCTATTCCGACTCGTTCAGAAAAGTATAGCATTTCGAATCGTCATTTCACACTTAAAATTATTAATCTTAAATAAACCTTATCCCAAGACTTATAAACTATTACATCATTACATCGCCGGAAACAAAAGGACGACAGAAAATAGAAATAAGGTTATTGCACACTAAATATACTTTCACTTCACTTACCCACACGTAAACTTACTCCGCTAGCACACATACCGTGACTAGAATGATACAGAGATTACCTGATTACCTGGATGACCTCCTGTAACCATTCCCGACCTACTCAACAATGCGTGATAACGCGTCAGTGACAATATTATCTTTACCTGGAATGTGGGCAAATTCCAGATTCCACTTCTGTAGCAGGAGACTTCAATGCATGAATCATTGGTTTTTGCTTTCATACCTGCTGAGAAAAATAAGCGGATTATGTCAGTTAGTATTTTAATAGGAGATCCTGTGGAAGAAAAATACACCTGAAAATGGTTAACAGCTAACACTAGTGCTAAAGTCTCTTTACTGTGGAATACCTGTGTTGGGCGGGGGTTAGTTTTTTGGAAAAGAATGCAACAGAATGAGGAACTCCCTGTTTGTCTTTCTGTAATAACACTGTTCCAACACCGACATCACTTGTGGCAGTGGCAAGCGAGAACGGAATGTCAAAATTGGGGCTTTCAAAATAGGATGATGGGTCAATATCATTTTCAATTGTTCGAATGCATTTTGAGTCTCATTAGTCCAAACAAAGGTCACATTCTTGCATGATAAATTAGCTAGAGGCTCAGCAATATCAGAAAAATTCCTAACAAACCCGCGATAATACCCCACCAAACTAATGAATTTTCTGACATCCCTCCGACACTTTGGAATTTCAATATTCTTAATGGACTCCATGTTTGCCTGCTTCAGAGCATCCTTACCACATCCGACTTCATGACCCAAATATTACCACCTTTGCTTTAGCAAACTCACTCTTCTTTAAATTAATTACTAAACCAGCTTTGTTCAAAACTTCGAACAAAGCTCTTACATGTTTTAGATGGGTGTCCCAGTCATCGCTATAAATTACAGTGTCGTCAATATAGATGACACACCCGTCTAAATAATAAACTAAAGTATTCATAAAAGTAGTGGCCGCATTCTTCATACCGAAAGGCATAACTTTGTTCTGAAATAATCCTTGTGGCGTTACAAAAGCTGACAAGGCCCTTCCCTGTTTAGACAGAGGAACTTGCCAATAACCTTTCAACAAGTCGAATTTACTAATATATTTCGACTTTTCCATCCTGTCGATACAATCTTCAATTCAAGGTAATGGATAACAATCAGGTTTGGTGACCTCATTCACCTTACGGTAAAGAATACACAACCTGAAATCGCCGTCAGGTTTCTTTACCAGTACAACAGGTGATGACCAAGGACTCTTGCTGGGTTCAGTCAAACCATGCTTCAACATAAAATCAATCTCCTTAGCTACAATCTTATTTTTAAAAGGATTCAATCTGCAAGGAGTGTGTTTCACAGGTGAGGCATTACCAACGTCAGCGTCATGTTCAAAGACAGATGTCTGTCCCGGAACAGTCTGAGAATAATTCCTTATAACTAAATACCAATTTTTTCAAAGACTTGATCTACACTACTTAAATGAGAAGTCATATGAGCAAAATTTTTCAAAGAACTCTTATTGTCTGTTAGCCATTCAATACCATCGAAAACACTATCCTCGACATTTTCACCCTCTAAAAAAGAAAACTCGTTATTATTAGAAATTACAGCATCCCCAATGGTTGCCACGGGAATAACTTTCTCACGTTCCCTATATGCCTTCATCATATTTATATGAAAGAGCTGAAATGGTTTCCTTGTTTCAGGTGTCTCTGCCAAATAATTAACATCACTAACCTTTTTCAAAATTTTCCACTGGCCTGAAAAAAGAAGCTTATAATGGATTTCCTGGAATGGGTAACAAAATCAACACTTTATCGCCCACCGCAAGGTCACGTGCTTTATGTAAAAAAAGTACTTCATTCTTTTTTGACTACACAATAAATTTCCACCTGAAAATTTCCACGCCTTGGTCAACTTGTCACTTAAATTAGACACAATCTAATAAATTAATCTCAGAGACATCTCCCTCCCAGGACTCTAACCACATTAAGAGGTCCACGAACACAATGACCAAACACGAGGCTAAAGGGCGAAAAGCCTAAAGACTGACTTGGGACAGAACGAAAAGTGAAAAACAATTAAGGTAATTCCTTATCCCAATCCGACCCATTAATCAAACAGTACTTCTTTATCATAGGCTGCAGGGTGTGATGAAATCTTTCTAGAGGTCCCTGACTTTCCGGATGATACAGGGAAGAAGTCACGTGTTTAATACTTAACTCTGCCATTTTACCTCTGAAGTACCTACTAACAAAATTAGAAACACAGTCAGATTGAATTATTTTAGGCATCCCAAACCTGGTGAAAAAATCAGTTAGTACATCAACAATTTTAACACTTTATCGTTCGTAGTGGTATTGCCTCAGGATATCGAGACATCTTATCAATTATAGTCAAAATATATTCATTTCCACTATGAGTCTTCGCAAATGGGCCAACAATATCAACAATGACTTCCTTAAAAGGTTCAGAGACAACAGGAATAGAAAATAAAGGTGCTTTTGGTACTGGCTGGTTTGGCTTTCTGACCTTCTTACGGACATCACAACTATTAACAAATTTCTTCACATCTGCCTTCAACTTGGGCCAACAATAATTCATAAGCATCTTACCAGCTGTCTTATGAATGCCAAAATGACCAGCCAAGCCAATTTCATGGGCTAATGTCATTAGCTCATTCCTGTAAACGAAAGGAACCATAATTTGTCTCAAAACCTCAATGTCATCGTTGTTAACATTTATAGATCTACTTACCATATATAAAATATTTCTGATTATCTTAAATTTGGGAACAGTCAAATCAAATACTTCCCCTGATTCTTTAGGAAGATGCTGAAAATCCTTTTCCTGAGCATTAATAAGCTCCTTAACAGACCAGTTAGGTTTATCCTTCAAAATATTAACATCTACAGCTACACTATGACTACGATCTAAACTACTCATATCTACATCAATTGTTGACTCTGCAGCATCAGCAATTTTAGACCCAGAACGAGTGACTACAGCTACTTCATCGTCAGGATTTGTTAATATTGGGCATGTCTTAATCTTAAGGGCAACATCATTCCCTAACACAACATCTACATCCTTAACAGGGAATTTTCCACAATAGCCAATTTTAAATTCCCTGAAAAGGAAGGACATGTTAAATAAACACTCTCCACAGGACAAGACATAACCATGTGTGGAAAACCACTCAGCAATAGGAATTCCTTATTCGTGCAGACAAAATTATTAGGCAATGCTATTCCGACTTCTTCAGAACAAGTAGAGCATTTCAAATTGTAAGTGTAATCATATAGCCTAAATGGTTTGAAACATACTAACCTAATCATAGTCTAAGTCTTATACTACGACACCCAGGTTACTTCACTCATATACTATTCCAAATTGCACTTAAAATACTGCATTGTGTTGTGTATATTAATCTAAGACATAAACGATATAATCAAATGGTGCATTCAATATTCCTAGCTTGAATGAGAATGAGGTTGGCATGAGCACAAATCTACTTCATAACCCTCATCCAAAGCACACCTCAAGAAATTCTCCTTACATTCAGATATGCATATCTCCTAAAGGAAATCTCCCCAAATGAACTTTAAGATGAAAGGGAATACTTAAGTGGACTTGGAGGCACCGACAACTATGGCTGCATTCCCTTTTCTTGAGTCCCTACTAGTTAGAACTACACTGCACCAAGCCTGTGATGAGACTGCTCTTACAACCGTTACCGACCAACACCAAATGTTTGACAAACTACTGGACAAACAACCGATGTCGGTAGTTAAGCATTGTTACACATATACTTACAATTAAATACACGAAACAGCCAAAACAACGCTTTTCCTTACTAAATACAAACACAACAAATCAATATCTTTCTTCTACATAATACGCATTTCCAATTTAGAAAGAACACATAAAACTATACCACAACTTGCGGAAAAGTATAATCTCCCTTGTCGAAGTTTCGACATACCACCCAGCAAGAAAAACTTATGCCTTCATTATTTACAATAGTCCTGTTCTTATCAGTGCCTTTCTGGCTCCTGCAGCTATTTGAGCAGTAATTCTACTCGGGCAGATGCTTGACTGAATGTCCTTTGTTGCAGGATTAATTTCCCTTATCTCCTCCCACAGCTCTAAGGGGAATAACTTAATTACAGGTGTCATGAGCTGGCTATGAGCCATTCTTAGAGTAGCCATTCTTGGAACCTTGTCTCGCCCCATACGTAACTCGATCACTTGGCCCAACTTCCACTTGCTCCTTTGCCCCTCATCATGAATGAGTACAACTTCTCCCATCCTGGGCCAAGAGCCATGCATTGTACCTACTCGATGGGTCTCTCCGACATGGTCTTAAGATATTCTAATGCCACTGCAAATGTGGTGGCGTTGTCACTCAGCATGAGTGCTGGGAAACCTCTTCTGCTGCAGAATTTTCTAAAGCTCATGAGGAACGAGTCATAGGACTGGTTATCAACTAGCTCCACATGCATACCTCTGGTTATCGGGCATGTAAATAAGATGATATATGCCTTCTCAGGGCACTGTCCTTTTCCCTTAACCGGTGTAGTCCACCCCTGTTGTATTAAAAAGTTGTTTACATTGCACCCTGAACTTGGGTAATGGAGGAACTATATTGGGCTTATATGGCCTCCCCTGCATTCTCCTACGAATAACACAGTGTAATATACTCTTAGTTAGTTGCCTTATCTGTGGGATCCAGAACTTCTGCCTGACACTTACATTTACACCCATATGAGATTAGCATCATGATGTTCTTTAATAATTACTCTTCAGCAATAGTATAGGAAACTTAGCAGCTTCGGGTAACTGTGCGTATTCTAGTCTACCCTTACACCTTATTACCCCATTGTCCAGATAAAAATTCAACTGGTGTACAAGAGCTAGTTTTGGTTTTCTTACCCCCTTCATCAAACACTCATATTCCCCTTGGAAAAATTCCCTTTGTATGATGGCAATAGTCTTATACTTTGCCTCTTGAATTCTTCCAAGGTCATTTCACCATGCCTCTTCATATTGGTTGAACTCCCACAATTATTCAAAAATTGCAGGATCCACATTGTGGCCCTATAGACCTTTTTAACCTTGCTGAATCTCTCCCAATTCAGCAAATGAGTATTACCATTCAGGTTATCCCCTACAGTATTGACCAAACTGTTCTCTTCCCTACCCTGCACAAGTGATCCACGAACCCTTGACCTATCTATTGGCCAAGAGGAGTTTTTTAACCAAGGATGTCCCTCCCACCATAAAGAACTATCCAAGATCATTTCTGTCCTTTTCCCACGTGTCAACCAGTCACTAGGATTATCATCTGTAGGCACACCCCCTCGATTTGGGACCACCTACTGTAGACATGGTGAGGGGGCTCTTGAACCCCATGAATCTGTTCCTGGATTTGAGTCCAAGAGTTCCATATACCATTCTGCATCCCTTTGAATTAATTGTTGCGGAATTTTCTGCTTTTGCTAAAATTTATTGAACCTAATGAATAGGAAAAGATATCATAACTGGGATTGGGTTTATATCTGAAGCTAAATAGTGGGAACTGTGGTAGGACCGTCAACTGCCCGATAATGTTCAGACCGGAGAGATATCAGACGGAACTATTCTTTAGGGCTGGACCATGGATTACAGGGGGTCTGGTTCTGGGGATAGGACTCTCGGCATTCTATCCGGTTTACCCATAACATGATTAGGGTGGGGATGGTTGTATTCCAGTAATATTGTCAGCCCTAGCAAGTGGGTTTGGCTTGCACTTGGGCCACTCTAATCATGTTGTGCCATCCCCTGTGGGGTATGGTAGGGAGTGGATATTTGGGAGTCAGTTCTCACTTGTGCCATTGGTGGAAGAATAAGCCCCATGAAAGGCTGATGATATCTTTTTAAGGTTTTCAGGTTTTTTTATTTTTTGTTTCTTTACCTCAGTCTTGATGCCCGGTAGTGTTAAAGATTTAAGTACCCCTGGGCCCTTTGATGGTGGGGACTCGGCACAGTCGACAACCTCTGGAACTTCCTCTGACAACCTCTCTCTGGAAAAATCAGAAAAAAATACTAATGTAATTACACTGGAGGCCTGTGCTCCAATAAAAAGCAAACCAAAAAAAAACAAATATCTTGACCCAACCTTCAACTCCCTCTTTGGAACTGGAAGTTGGTCACGATTCCTGACCTTAGAACCAGAGAAGAAAATATCGGCTATGAAATTAGAAAACTTCCTGTTGAATCGACATTCAACTACAGAAATGTCATTCAGACAAATAAAAGATCAGTTTTGGTTGATAGAAAGCACAACAAAAAATCAATCAGAAAACTACTTAACCATAAAAAATATTGACAATATAAAGGCACATGTAAAAAAACATGACAGTATGAACAGTGCACAGGGTATCATAGTACTCCCTGATAATAATGAAGAACCAGTAGAAAAAAATATATTGCTGGATTCACTTAAAAAATGGTACAACAGTTATAAGATTGCGAAATATATAACAGCCAGTAGACGGAGTAATGGAAAAACACTGAGAGTAGCAAAGATAAAATTCAAAGGCCATGAATTACCCTTGAAAATTAAAACCATGGGCCAGAGCAGAGAACTGAGACTGTATATTCCAAAACCACTACGGTGCCAAAACTGTAGTATGTATGGACATACAAAGAAAAATTGCTGTAATCTATATGTGCATATTGTGGATCTGACAAACATACCACACAGCGGAGGTGTGGTGAACCGAAATGCGTTACCTGTGGACAAAATCACCATGCAAGATCTAAGGAGTGTATGTATTATATTTACAATACAGAATTAAAATTACTTCAGGAGAGGACAGGAATGCCCATAAAAGAGGCCAAATTAGAATTAAAAGTTAGAGGAATGCATGATCCTGCTAGGAAATGAATGTTTTCTACTGCAACTGGATCAAACTGTGAAACAAAAATGGATATAGATAAGAGTAACAAAACCTTGATAGATCAGTCTCATAGAAAAATAACCACTTTGCAAGAAGAAACTAATATAGTAAAGCATAGCAAAAGACAGTTTATCAAACACTATACGAACTTTTATAAGATACAGAAATAAAGAAACTACTAGTTTAGACACTCACGAAAAGGGCTGTATGTGCATTGGGTACATAATGCCTTATAAAGAAAAACAAATAAATATTGTAAATAGGATTTTAGAAAAAATGCAGATTAATGGTTCACAAAAAGAAAATAACACTTGAACACACTAACGTTATACTTTCAATAATTATATTATATAATGGAACGTAAATGGTCTACAGACCAGATTACATTTGGGAGAAGTACAATGATTACTAAGGGAGTATGAACTAATGATACTATGTTTACAACATGTCAACAAAACAATATCAACAATAGGTAAATATACCTTAGTATCTACATCTAGAGAAGAAGAAGGAAATTTAGGTACTGCTATATATGTACATAACAAAGTATGTTATGACAGAGTACCTGTAAATTTTACTGACTTGCAAATGTCAAGTATTAAAATACGAATAAAAAATGACAATTATATAATTTATAATTTACACAACCAATCTAATAAAAATTAAGACACTGATAAACTTAAAGATTTACCTTACAATACCAAAGAACCTACATTAATAGTAGGTGATTTCAATGCTCACAACCCAATATGGGACTGTAATTGTACAGACTCAAATAGAACAGGTAGTAAAATAGAAGAGTTCATGGATTCAAACGACATGTGCTGTATAAATGATGACGAAATTAGCACATATTTTTCAAAAGCAGATGGAACATTTTCCTCAGCAGAATTGACTCCATGCACAACAAGTACTGTATAGTTGACAGATTAGATTGAAATACAGTTGATGACTTGCACACCAGTGAACATTTCCCAATATTAATTTCCTTATTACAAAATAATCCTGCAAAATATGTCCCTCACTATAACATTTATAAAGGAGATTGGGAGCGATATGAAATGCACACTAGAAATATCCCACCATTTGAATATTTAAAAGACCATAATGAAACTAATAAATTTCTTGTTGATTTCATTAAAAATGCTGCTGATAAAGCAATACCAAAGTCAAAACCCCATCCAACAAAACACAAAGTTCCCTGGTGGTCCGATAAGTGAACAGAATTAATAAATAAGATATAAAACACCCAATAGGGGGACGATTAGAAAATTTGAATAGAAAGTTCAGTAAAATAATAAAACATTACCGATATTAGAAGGAACTTTACAAAAAATGACTATATTACAGTATTACTAGAATTGATAAAATGATACAATAAAACCTCTATACAACAAAATATCTGCAAAATTTAAAAAAGAAGCAATTCAAGGAAGAATCATTTCATGGAGGAAATACGTATAAGATCTCTCTAATAATACTCCCATACAAAAAATATGGGAAAAGTTCAGGAAAATAAATGGTACCCATGTTAAACCACCTAGACATACCATATTAAAAGATGGGAAAAGAAAACTTGATCCAAGAAAAATAATTAATATAATGGGAGAAAATTTAGCAAATGTAAGTAGTGATAAAAAATTAGATGAACACTTCCGCACAAATAAAAATAAAATAGAATTAATAGCAATAAATTTTTAAACAATAGAAGATATATATTATAATAGAAAATTTAATATATCAGAATTGGAATATGCTCTCTCGAACAGCAATAAATCTGCTTCTGGAGGTGACAATATTTGTTTTGAGATGATCTGCCACCTAGCACCTTTGGCAAAGTCATACTTATTAGAGTTTTATAATCATTTATGGCTTCTAAATTTATTTCCAGATTAATGGTGTAAAGCTATAATAATTTCCTATCCCCAAACCTGGAAAGGATCCCAGTAATGTAAATAATTACAGACCAATTTCTTTAAGAAGCTGCTTATGCAAATTATTTGAGAAAATGGTAAATGCTCGACTAACGTGGCACATTCGAGAAAATAAAATTTTGACTCCCGTCACAATGTAACAGATCTACATTAGATTCTCTCTCTAACTTAGAAGACCATATACATAGAGGTTTTGAACGAAAACAAATTATTGTAGCTGTCTTTTTTGACATTGCAAAAGCATACGATACTACATGGAGGTATGCTATATTAAAAACTTTACAAAGCAACAACATCCGTGGACATTTACCTAGGTTTATACAAAACTTTTTGACAAATCGCAGTTTCCAGGTGAGAATTGATGATGTTCTGTCTAGAACATTTCCACTTGAAAATGGTGTTCCACAGGGAAGCGTCCTTAGTGGCACACTGTTTTTAGCAATTAATGATATCAGTAATAATCTACTTATTGGTATTAAAAGTAACCTGTATATGGATGATTTTGCCATATGTTATTCAGCATCAGCATCTCGAATAAAACATGCAGAACGAGTCATTAATAAATGCATAGTAAAAATAGAGGAATGGGTCTCATCTACAGGCTTTAAATTTTTCATAGATAAAACTCAAGCAATCATGTTTTATAAAAATAAAAAGTGGAAAAAAGGGAAAGAAATAGACTTAAAAATCAGAAACCATAGTATACCAGTTGGCCAAACAGCAAAATTTTTGGGATTAGTATTTGATACTCACTTGAACTGGAAAGCTCACATAACATACGTAAAATCTAAATGTAAAAGAGCATTAAATCTAATCAGGAAACTATCAAACCCTACTTGGGGAGCCGATAGACATACCGTTACTGTACTGTATAAAGCAACAGTTCTGCCCATCATTGATTATGGAAGTGAAGTATATGGCTCAGCATTGGACGCAGCGCTGAAAATGTTAGACCCTGTTCACAATGAAGGCCTTAGAATATGGTCGGGAGCCGTTAGATCATCACCAAAATCTTCTTTACAAGTTGAATGTGGTGAACTGCCTCTGTCTCTCCATAGAGAACTAGTAACAATGAAAAATGCTCTAAGAATTCAGACAAGCGATTCTCCAACAAAAAAATTTGTTGAATTAAGAGATGTATTTATAAATAACCATCCACCACCTTTCCCAATTAGAGCGAGAAGATTGTTCGAGTCGCTGAATATAGATATACAAGTGCCTTTAATAGTAAAATCACCTCCTCCCTGGACAGTGAATAAAATGAGAATTTGTACACACCTCAAGTATTTATCAAAAAGTTACTCATATACACCAGAACACTATAGACAACATACAATAGAGCAAATAAGCCGAAAAGGTCCACGTTACGCAATATATACAGATGGATCTAAATCAGAACACGGAGTGGGATATGCTGGATCCCTGCCCATGTAGGGATCAAAAGGAAATGAAGATGCGGACAAAGCCGCCAAAGAAGCAACCTACATGGCAAGATCAAATGTGAATATCCCTGTTACTGATTATGTAGCACATAAAAATGAGTGTCATAGATAAATGGCAATATATATGGAATGAAGAACCTGAAAATTAATAAGTTGAAACAAATAAAACCTAATGTTAAAAAATGGAGTTCACCATATCAGAGAGCGAGAGACACGCACAAGTAATTCTAACATGTCTCAGAATAGGCCATACTCGTCTGACACATGAGCACTTAATGAGCAGCCCACGTGGCCCGGCTCCCGAGTGCTCAGAGTTCAGGGTGATAATAACAGTCAGACATGTCTTATGTGAGTGTCCAAAGTATGACCAACAGCGACTGTCAACTTTTGGAAATAAATCAATGGAGGAAATTTTGTCAGAATCTTTTACATTTTCAGTCGTTCCGATTTTGATGTTCATGAGGAACTGTAATTTAATTAATAAAATATAAAAATAAGTAAATAATAAAGGCACGAAAACAACATTTGTCGAATTAAAAAAAAAGCAAAATTTTAAAATATCACTTATGTTCCGAATTTTAATGTGCTTGGCCTCTGGCCTACACCTGGTATTTTAATCTAATCCTTCCTGAAAGTCAGCTCAGTGGTCTGGTTAAACTGCTTTAATAATAATAATAATGTAGGCACATAGGACAAGACCGCCTCTGGAATTGAAAGAATTTATTTCCTGTACTCTATTTTTCACACATACAGAGAGAACACTTTTCGATACTAGCCAACTTAGGGTGACTTTACTGTCTAACCAAACGAACAGTTTTACAAACTCATCCTTCTCAAAGGATTCTTTAATAAATTGGCCATTCTTGCTGCTAGCAATAATGCCATGAACTCAAATTTTGGAACAGTTAGTTCTTTAGTGGGTGCTACTCATGCCTTTGCCACCATTAAATAAGAGTTTTCGTTCTTAACTCTATAGGCTACATAACCATATGCTAACTCACTGGCATCGCAGAATATGTGTAAGGAGTCCCCCTCTCCTAGGCTAGTATTCCTAGGAAAGGAAATATCAAGACTTTTTCCAAGTCTTCGGATAACTCAACCCATTGTTTCTGTAATGAGTTATTCATCCCAATCCAGTTGTTGCTTCCACAAATTCTGCAGGAATATCTTTGCCTAGAACTGCAGTAGAACTTTGAGTAGGTCAGCTGTTATATGTGGTCTCGTCCACAAACAATCGTTCAAGCTTAACCCACCTTTTCCCCTGTCTGACTGAACAGTCAAATATCCTAATAGGGGTTGTCGCACTGTCCTTTTTAACATCATTATGTGCAAAGAAATGACAGCCTTCCTCTGTTTTAAAATATTCCACTCTCTCTATGAATCTCCTATCCTCCTGATCCTTCAGGATTTTCTGGTAGTGTCCTTCTGAAACTTGACACACTCTTGTTTTAATCTGTTCAAAGTCAACCCAAAGTTGGAAGTTAATTTCCTTTTATTGCCTTTCCAAGGCAGTGCCACAACATACTGTTTGTCAATTTCAGAATAAGTTATAGAACTCTCAAAGTTCTCCAATACCTTCCATTCCTGTTCTGTTATTTCACTGCAGTCAATACCTAAATGATCTAAACTCATAAAGTTTCAAGATTTTCCCCTGGATCCTTTAAATGAGTAGCCCCTTCAGCCGTAATTATATTATCGGTTTCCACTCCCAGTTTTAAAATGGAAACATGAGTCTCCTTGGTGGGAGGAGAACTACATGTTGGTAGCAATACTAAATTTTCAAGTTTCATAAACCCTGGATGTAAAATGTTGTACACATTGTCAACCCCTATTAACAGGTCTATAGGTGATTGTTTCTCTACGGGTAGATCTAAATCTTTATCAGCCAAAATGATTTTCGTTCTACACAGCGACCTTAAGTTCTTCTTAACGTCGAATTTCTTTGTATATTCTGGTAGCTTGTTTACCACTATACAACCCATATTTATTAATCTACCCCGGTGAGGTACAGCAATGTTCACCATTTCACGTTCCTTAACTGTTGTAGAAGTTAAGTAGCCTCTCAACGATATATTTTCAACTCCCTTGCTTTTATAGTGAAGTCCCTCAAGAGCAGATTTCTTTATAAATGATCTCTCAGCACAGGTATCCAACAATACTCTCTTTCGCACAATGCGACCTCTTTTACCCTTTAGGGTTATTGTGGCTGTAGGTAAGATCGACTTCCTAGTCTTATTTCCCTGTCTGGTATTTGTCAAAGAGAGTGTTCCAACTTGTACCCAACCTTCTTTAGATTTATTTGGTTGGTTTCAATTGCATATAGCACTATGATGTCTAACATTGCAGCCATTGTTACAACCTTGCCTGTCACAGTCGGAACTGAAGTGTTTATTGGATGAGCATATGAAACACAAACCCAGATTTCTGAGTAGTTTTAGGGATTTACAATGTTTCCATAGATGATTGCCTCTGCAAAGTGCGCATCCTCTAACCTGGTTTACCTTGGCTTTGTTTGTAATTTCTATAGGCCCTACCAATGCCTTTTTTTGTCTCACAGGTTGCCCTTGTTCTGCTGCAAAAGGCAGATACCGTTGTTAATGTATCAGCTTTTACTGGTTCAGTCTGTGGAAAAGCCCTCAAATTGTGTATTTCTTCTTCAAGATATTTTTTAAAGGTGTCAAATTTAAGCCAATCTTCTTGATACCTTTGTTTCACTATTTCACACTACTAGGTAGTTTGGTGTAGAGCAAGATGGTATACAATTCACTCATTTCCAGCTGTTCACTCTCCAATGATCTTATGCAGCATTCGAATAGCGCTCTAAAGCCTTGTTGCGACTCTGCATCTGCCTTGGGAGTCTCAATTTGGAAGAGTTTTCTAACTAAACACAACTTGATTTTGTCTTTTCTGCCATAGGTCTCTTAACAAGTTCACTGCTTGTAAATATTTGTCACCTTCTAATTTAAAACCAGATATCAATTCCAGAGCCTCACCTTCCAATAAGAAAATAAGAAAACTTCTGTATTTTCTCAAAATCAGTACATTGGTGTACTGATACTTCATAAAGTTCCCAAAATAAATTCCATTCCGTTACATCACCATCAAAATGTTTGAGGTCTAATTAAGGTAACTTTACACTAGCTTTAACAGGCAATATTGGCGCACTAGGTTCACCCCTTACAGCTAGAAGACTCGTGGTGGAGGAGTTTAAGCCTATGAATTTCAGTGCCTACCTTTAGGCTATATTCAGCTTGATTCATAATTTGGTCAGGTTGTCCCCCAGGACCTGTTAGATCCAATATTTCATTATACAATTCCTAGATTTCCTGCAAATATTCCTTTAAGGAGTCTCTCAGTGAAGAAATACTATTGACATCACCAGCATCAATAGTGGTTGCAACCTTTTTTTGACCAGTTAGTTATCACAGACTTAAATCCCAACCCCTCTCCCCACCCCATCTCCTCTTTAATTCTTCCAGGTCAGGCATCTTAGCCTATAATCTACCAACACCAAATACAGTACATAAGTTCTTAATACTAAAAGAGTGTACAAACTGCCAGCTCCAAAAAATATATATAACTTACTAGCAAATATAATATTTATAAGTTGGCCACACCTCTTCAAATTAATCAATGGTAGATAACTACTGGGTATATTATATATATGTGCCCTTGACTACACACATACATACATATATATATATATATATATATATATATATATATATATATATATATATATATATATATATATATATATATATATATATATATATATGTACAATGTACAACTTAGGGTTTTATTTCAAATTAAATTTCACTTAAGTATCTCAACCATTTCAGGCTAGGTTAACACGTGACAAATTCCAAAATGGCCACCACCATCAGCTGGCCAAGTCTTTATCTTTATCACCAAGTATCACAACAGTCCGTAAAATTTCATAAACTCTACACAGATCACTGTAGCCAAAGTAGCCATGATGACAAAACAACTCAAAACTACACACAAAAATTACACCCCCAAAATATATATATATATATATATATATATATATATATATATATATATATATATATATATATATATATATATATGTATATATATATATATATATATATGTATATATATATATATATATATATATATATATATATATATATATATATATATATATATATATATATATATACTGTATATCAAAAAATCATACACAATAACAAATTACCCAACACAAACCTAGAGGTGAAAATATGTTGCCTGACAAAAGCCCCAAGAATCAATCTTGCACACTCAGGTGAAGATTAAGGATTGAATGATCCTGTCACGGTCGCCTAAATGTAATGGACACCTTTCCAAAACACTAATTAATATAAGAAAAATACTACTTTCAACGTTCACAACCTGCAGCGAAGTCCACAGTGGGTGCAATCGTGACAATAAATTAATGTGTGCAAGAGAATTCAAGGGGGACTAAGAAACTGATAAAAACCAAACAATATTTAATACATAATAATTAGATAGAAATAATGCCTGAACCTTGTAAATAAATGAATTAAATAAGCACAAATACCTTTAATTAATACATCCAAAATACACCTATACTATTAAAGACAGAAAGCAACACATTCACACTTGAAAGGCTGAGAGGGACGAAAAACAAGAATAACCTATCAAATAAAAACTAACTTAATAGGACAAATAAAGGCTTCTATATATATAATTGTAATCTCCTCAGCACCTCAATCTCCACGTCTGGAGATAATCCCAGGATATGTAGGGATAGAGGGGCCCAAACGACCGCAGTAGTGATGGCCACAAGAGCCGTGATCTCATATAAATGTAGACAATGTCAAATAGAGACACCTTTCCCAATAAAGGAGTGCTCTCCCAGGCTATGCAACTGGGCCTGAGGTGCTGAAGAATAAAGGCGGTATCAGTCAAGCTGCAACTCCAACAGCAATGGAGCAAGACCCCAATGGCTGTATATCCTACAGCAAGCAGTGAGAATCGCAGGAAATCACAGCAATCAGTGAGGATTGCAGGTAATGTGGCAAGCAGCGAGGACAGTATTGATTGCAATATGGCAGGTCAAGTCGACAACAACCTTTTGAAAAAGGCTCAGAAACGAACTGACTGTCCTCCACAAAAGAGCTTCCGACCAAATATCAAACAAGCTAACAACCAGTTAAGAGGAGATGAGATCTTACAAAACACTGCCAAAGCGGCTTAAAATTAAAAATAACAAAACAATATAATACTGAAGTATTAAAAGCAAGTTGGGCAACATACTGACTATATAGATATATATATATATATATATATATATATATATATATATATATATATATATATATATATATATATATATATATATATATATATTGTAGTATATAAAGAAAAATTAAATAGGGAAGCACTAAGAGAAAGAATAAAGACAGGAGAGACAGAGAGAAAGAATAAAGAGAGAGGTAGAAGAATAAAGAGAACCAGGAGAGAGAGAGAGAGAGAGAGAGAACAACAATTAAGCCTTGGTTGTTATGCATTGCGAGGCTAGAAATGTCAAAATGTAAGCTAACTGCTGAGCTTTATCTTACACGAACTCAAAGCAGTGACAGTGTATTGTATGGACCATAAAACCAAGTCATAAAATCTGGAACCTGTACTTTCGTGATTCAGCTGACCAAGGATTACTTAGCACCTCGTCAGAAGTTAACATTCCAGCCATATCTATAATCCTGCCTTCAATAGGAGGCATTCACATGAATTTCCATGAAAAGGGGCTGGACAAAGTGAAGAAGTTCACCATTTTCTCAATTAGACATTCTAGGAGGTCCTAGTAACACCTCCTCCTGAGGTCATTTCCAATCAAATCCTCTAAGGAGAAGATTTTAACAACACACAACTCTCCTTCCCAATCAAGCTGTTTGAGGAGGCCTTACAGATAAAATCTTTCAATGAGAAACTTCAAGGGAGAGATGGAAGATAGCAAGAAGAACCAGGAGTTCAGAGCAGAGCAAAACCAGAAGAATCATTGAGTCACTAGTCACCAATACGAGAGGATGCAGTTCTTTATTGCTTCCGTGGTCCCCAGTAGGACTCTGACCTGGGCTACTTAGCAGATTCGTGCACGTTGTAACCATACCCTGACTCTGGAGCTACTTAACCAGACATATAAACTGAACCCGACTAGCAAGAGTTTTCAAGATAGTAAAACTGTAACGTAATTGTACTTTTGTATGCTATGATGCTTTCATCATTAAAGTAAGCTACCCCATTTCGTCTCCGTTACGCCTTTCTGAGATATAATTACATTTCATATATAGCCCTTCTAAATAATAAACTCGTAAGCATGGATTCTGGGAGGAGACACTGTGGACAAAGATATTCGCGATTTAGAAGAAAGGCATGGGCAGAAGGGAACAATAATATATCACACAAGTTATGAAAATAAACTTGTACACAACCTAAATTTGGTGGCAGTGATAGGATCAGAAGGCGAGACAGAAACAAACAGGCATTAACAGAAATATCAGTGCAATTACTTAAGTTACAGTGAAGCGAAAATCTACAAAATGAACTTTGATTTTACGATGGCAAACAAAACATATGAAAAAGCAAATCCTGCAATAGCGTCAAACAGAAGTGAACATAAACAGTAATGGTGTACAATGGAGAAGCAAGGAACGTATAGAACCATTAACCACAACAAGTGAGCCAGCACATCGTCGAGCAACAACAGGCGGCGAGGTGTGTTTTAACAAACTATCACCACGAGTGTAACAGAAACTACGCAGAGTGTGTTTCAGTGAAGCTCCGAAGGCAACAACAGAAGAACATCTTATCGACTATGAAAGAATTCCGTAATAACAACAACCTATAAGTTATCGATAAAGCGAGATTTACTGTTCTCTCTCTTTAATTGTGTAAAGAAGTGGAAAATTTTAAAATTTATAACAGAGTAAAGATTATTTACCCTCTCTTTATCAAATTGAAAATTAAGGAAACTCTTTCTCTAGTGAATTGATTTTTTTGTAAGCTTAATACTGTTATTACTCTCTCTTTGATAATTATTTGTTTGGTAAATAATTTAGAAAGGGAATTCTTATTTTTCTCACTCGGATGGTGATAAATAATTTGAGTAATTATATGCAATTTTGTGTACTCATTGTGATGGATATTTTTTTGATGATATGATGCCCAATTTCACATAAGATTTTTTTGTGTGTATTTGAATGATTACTTTGAAGGATTTATTTTACTTGTGCACTTGAATTTAAATTAAATTTTTTTACTGTTATATTTTGATATTTTCTTTTTATTTTGTATTTTGTGTGCATAGTAACATTTTTATATAGATATATAGTGGTGTACTCAATTTGAATAATTTTATTGTAAAGTGCAAAGAGTCTTTGACGAATTACTGAACACAGTTAGCCATTCACCATACAATTTAAAACCATCGACACTCAGACGTAGCCCAATTCCAAGACTAGTTTCCCACTCCACTTTGGCGCAAAGAAATACTAACAATAATAACACAACTAACCAGAGCCAAAATAGTGTTGATAATTCTAATAATACTAACAGTAATAATAATAGCAACAATACTAATAATACTCGCACCTTCCAGTATGCCAATGAATCAAGCAGCTGCAGTAACAACAGCCACGCTTCTGTGGGCAGTGGATGATTCAAATCTGAAACAAGTCGACTCGAATCTTATATAGTAAATCATTGGCTCTCAGGTGCAGATAGTCGCATGTCTTCAGAATAACAGATGAAAGAGCTAAAATAAATGAAGCCTTGATTCTCGTAAGTTCAGAACATGGTGACGCCCACAAAACTCTGAATTCCACGAGTTTTAGCAAACTTAATAACTATGTGGAATTCAAAGAAATTTGTTTATCACTCTGGGAACCAGTAAATAAGACTGACAGTTTATATAACTTAACCAGATTCCTTAACTATACCAGCTATGAAACAATAATGTCACGGAATTCAAGAAATTTGTTTATCACTCTGGGGAACCAGTAAATAAGACTGACAGTTTTATATAACATAACAGATTCTTATTACAATATGAAACAATAGCTAATCTTATGCGCAAGTCATGGTTGCTTCGTTGGGCAAGTGGGTTCCGTTCTCATCTAGCACTCTGCTGGCTATGAGTTCAAATCTCCGATCGACCAATGAAGAATAAGAGGAATGTATTTCTGGTGACAGAAATTCATTTCTCGCTATAATGTGGTTCGGATTCCACAATAAGCTGTAGGTCCCATTGCTAGGTAACCAATTGGTTCTTAGCCACGTAAAATAAATCTAATCCTTCGGGCCAGCCCTAGGAGAGCGTTAATCAGCTCAGTGGTCTGGTTAAACTAAGGTATACTTAACTTTTCCATACATGAAGTGTTGAGAATGCAATAGATAAAATAACAGAAGATTTAAAGAAAATAGGCATCACCATAGGAGATAAAGACACAGTTTGTGATAATGACAATAATTTAGTTGATCTAAGACATGTTTTGAATTACTTGTCATTTGGAACAATATATAATGCCCTTGGAGAAGATGAAAAGAAGGCTTTCAGGAAAACAAAAATTGACCCAAAGAAAGACAGCCTTCAAACGTTGAAAAAGATGAGAGAAGAAATGCAAAAGAAAAGGGTAATCTATCCAAAGAATTTGTAGGAATAACAGAAGCACAAAATGAAAGGAAAGGCAGAAATAATAATCCTACTTTTAAAGATTAATAATAAGATCTGTGATAATTCCAGACAAGTAGAATGAACCAACTACCTTTCAAAGGAAAATATGGCCAAAATACTAAAGAAAATGGAATCCAGACCAGAAAGGAAGACATAATCAAACAAGAAGTGAGTGTTCCCAAACCTTATAAATATGGTCAACACTCAAACACAGATAATAATTTAACCCAAGTGAACTATTCCACTCAGGAATGAGACAAAGACAGCCTGTGGCTTGCCGGGTATACCAGTCATCCTACAAACCAGTGCAGAAGGTACAAGTTTGCACGATTTGCAAGAAAGTAGGACATTTAACAGGAATTGCTGGTTCAGGAACAAGAAGGAAATCAAGAAGTAGTTGAATTAAGCAGCAATCCCCCAACGTCAAAATGAAATCTGCAAGTCAATGACAATTTATCCCTACACATAAGACAACAAGAAAGTCCTTCAAGAAGATAATATAAAACAGAAGGAATTAGCAAAAGGGAAGGTGAGTTCATCACATTTTCTATTTGCAGAGTAAAGAAGTAGTATTTTCCATGAGAAGAAGAAATAACCAGAGAAAGAAAGGATTTACGTATCATTAAAGTTCCATAAATGGAAAGATATGTACTGTACTCATGGATTCAGGTAGTACTATAAACATAATAGATAAACACTTTAATCAGATACTTAGGCGATGAAGAAACGCCAATTCAGGGTCAAAACAGAGATAATAAAAGATGGCGGGTAAACAGATTAAAAGTTTAGGAAATGTGCACTTAAATAGACATTTCGTCACATAAATCCTGTTGAAAGGATTTTTCTAGTTCTACAAGACAGATAGATCTTTCCCCGCACAAGTATTGTTCTCATTTAACCTAATGAAGATATGGAATCATCCACAGGGCAGCTTCAGCAAGCTTGAAAGACATGCATAAAATAAATTACCATCAAGAACAATCAAGATAAAATAGAAAAGATAGAGAAGAGGAATTCCACAATTGCAGAATAGAGAATCAAGAAGATGTACACATCAGAAACTGTATACTCGAAGAAAGTGCAGATACAAAATAATGGTGATCACAAAGATTCTGAATATAACGAAAAACAGGCATACTTATGATAAATATACAGGGATAAATACTGATAGCTATAGCAATGCAGTAATAAGTTGTAATAATTGTTATTAAATAAAATAAATAAATCAGATATAAATAAAGTAATAGCAGTAACTGAAGAAACTAGTGAATATACAGAACATTGTTATTTTGCAGATAGAAGATGATGAAATATATTTGCGTAAGCACTGCTGATATAATAAGGTACAGTTCATATAATAACCGTAATTCTGCATCCAAAGTGTTTAACAAAAATGCATTTAAGGGGAAAAGAAGAAATAGGAGTTAAAGACGTTCTGTTATTAAATGAAGAATTGCCAGAATTTGTCAGAATGGATAATTCATTGGTCCACGTAAAGGGTAATACTTGTGAAGTTAAAGTCCAAAACTACTCAGATAACAAACTAACACTATATGCAGGCATTGTCTTTTGCAAAGGAATACCTATTAACAACCCTTTACTAACACTGGAAGAAAAAGCATTTTTCTCTGTAACTGGTCAAAAGTGTGAATTAAGCAAAGAGATGAATAAAACAGGTTTCCCAGAAAACAAAAATAAATTAGTTCAGGTATTAGAAAAATACAGAGATGCAATAGCTATAGAAGAGGAGATAAAATTAGGCCAAGAACAAATGTCCTATAACATAGAATTTTGTTAGATGATGGAGCAAAACCATTCTTTATTCTAATTACAGATTACCAACAAGCCAAGAGCCATAGTTGATAATTTGATAGAAGAATTGAAGAGAAAAATGGGTAGTCATTCCTTCCAAATCTCATATAATTCTCCATTGCTACTTGTTCCAAAGCAAGATGGAAATTGGAGACTTGTATGACAGATTATAGAAAGTTAGATTCCAACACCATCCCAGATAGAATGCCAATGCCAGTAATTCCAAGATATGTTAGCTCAATTAGGAGGGTGCAAAATATTTTCATACTTAGATCTGCTGAGTGGATAATGGCAGAGTACCTGTGAACAGAGAGTCGAAACCATACAGCCTTCTTTTACATAAAGAACACTTACAATTGGAAGTCATGCCCAAGTTCATGGCTCCTATAACTTTTGTTAGATTAATGTTACAAATTCTTGGAGACATAGAAAATGTTGCAGTTTACCTAGATGACGTTTTCATTTTTAGTAAAGATTTAGAAAGTCACCTCAAAACTTTAGAAATAGTCCTAGAAAGATTAAGAATAGCAGGACTAAAAATCAAATTAAAGAAATGTCAATTCTTAATGAAATCTTTGGAGTGCCCAGGTCATGTAAGTAATTGAATGGACTACGCAGCACAAACAGGCAAGATAAGGGCCAGTAGTTGAATATCCAGCTCCACACATTTGAAAGCATCCGAGAAGATTCCTGGGAATGGTAGGTTACTATGGACCTTTATTAAGGGTTTTGCTACAATAGCCAAGCAGTAACAGAATTAACAAAGAAGGATGTCAAATATGAATGGAGATAAGGGCGAGACAGCAACCAGGCTAAAGAGTAAAATGACAAGGAATCCTGTGATAGTCTACCAGAATTCTCAAGGAACTTTACTTAGTACCTTGATGCCTCAAATACAAGACTATGAGCTGTATTACTACAAAAGACAAAACAGAATGAGGGCAGTATATTATGCCAGTAGAGTCTTAAGCCTTGTAGAAAAATTATAGTACTACAGAGGAATGTTTAGCATTATACTGGGGGATTTAGAAATTTAGGCACATACTTCGGGTATAAAATTAATGTACTTACTGATCACAAACCATGATTTGTTTAAAAGAAGGCTTTACAAATAACATGAAGTTCAATAGATGGTTCATTAATTAATGTTAGAAATTTGCTCCAAATTCAGATATATCCCAGGAAATTTAATACACTAGTCATTATCCAGATCCAGAAGAAACAGAAATGCATTACCACTGATACCTTTTGTTTAGCTGTCAAGTAGTAGACTTAGACTTAGAAAATTACGAATCAACAAGGAAATGATGCAGAAATCAGACAGATAATAGGACAATTAATGACAGATGAATCTTTATATAGTAGTACCCCGGTTAACAAACGGTCCTGTGCACAAACAAATTGGGTTATGAACCAGATGCTCGAAAATTTTTTCTTCTGGTTTACGAACCTTGCCTCAGGCCGCGAACACAAACATTCCCCAAATGGGTCCATTGAAAGCACCCCAGTTTTTTAGTGGAGGATGGGGCGTCATCATAAGTATAGCGGTCGATGAAATGCGGAGAGGGAGAGAGACACTAATATATCGATTTGCAAAAGTCGAACAATAGTTGTATTGAGAGTAATGATAATTCTAATAAAACTGTTGTTTTACTGTATCTAATCATATTGCATGTATTATTGTATTACAAAATATGAACAGAGCGATCATGTGCCATTTGCATTCTGGTTTTGTCTAGATTCTTAAAATCATCAGCTGATTGCATTTTACCGACTTCATCACTGTCTTTAGCTGCCGAATGAAGCTTAGTTCAGAGAGACGTTTCTTTTGTAAATGATTGAATCTGGGTTTAAAAATTGCAACTACTTTATTTATAAATGCAGTAAATTAAATGAAGTACATGTGTGATTTTGTCAGTTTCAGGTGGTGCTTTTGCCTCCAAATCGTTTTGGAGTCTGCTCATTATTCGTTCCTTTAGCCACATCTGTAATACCTACTGCTTGAAGTTTGTGGCATACTTTCTTAACACCTTCTTCTCCATTGCGTAACGGATAAAAATGTATTGGATTTTTATTTATGGAATTCATTGAAAATAAGCAAGTTTTTAACAAGACAGCTGTAACGCATCTCTTAGTAAACGTGTGTTAGTGACGGTAACTAAAATCGGCAAACAGCTGTTTATTAATATAAACTGCAGGGCAGTAAAAGCTTTAGCATGATTTTTAGAGCGAAAGCAATGCAAATTAATAAAGAAACAGTAACAACAACTCAGGGATGCTGGTAAGCAAGTGGTGTACCCACTAAGAGAGCCTGATTTGAAGAAACAGTTCGGCGCTCGATCCAGAGGCGAAAACCCTCAAATAATTAATTTCCATTTTTAATTTAAATATATCCTTTGTCCCAGATTATAAAACAATCCGTTATTTTTAAATCAGTGTTTCTGAGGTTTGAATGAATTATTATTACATTATTTTAAATGGGAAAATGATTCAGGTCTTTGTCCCAGAAAAACAAAAAACAAAAAAAATTTTAAATCAGTGTTTCTGAGGTTTGAATGAATTATTATTACATTATTTTAAATGGGAAAATATATATATATATATACTTTTATACAAACTGCGTTATCGAACGAATTAAATTATGAATATATATTATATATATATATATATATATATATATATATATATATATATATATATATATATATATATATATATATATATATATATATACACATACATACATACTGTACATACATACATACACACATTCACACATACAAAAATCATCGCCTTTTATATAGTAATAATCCTCAGCGCAAGCTGGAATGGCCAGTGAACGTGATAAGAAAGTTAAGTTAGGTTCACAAGAGGTGGGGGATCATGCATGCCTTTATGGCATCGCCTGCAGTCTGCTGTTGCTACAACCCTTACAGTGTCATCTGCTACTTTTACTGTTGCTGCAGCTGTTACTATACGAGTATATGCATGCATACATACATACTTGCACACACAAACCATTGCCTTTTATATAGAAGCAATCCTTGCCACAAGTAGGAATGGCCACTGAACTTGGTTACAAGGTTAGGTTAGGTTCACATGAGGAGGAGGATCATGTATACTTTTACGGCATCGCCTGAAAGTCTGCTGCTGCTGCAACCCTTACAGTGTCACCTGCTACTATTACTGATGCTGCAACCCTTACTTTATATATATATATATATATATATATATATAATATATATATATATATATATATATATATATATATACAGTATATACTTACTGTATATATTATATATATATATATATATATATATATATATATATATATATATATATATATATATATATATGGATATTTTATATATATGCATACATACATACATATATACATCAACACCCACCCTTTATATAGGAGTAATCCTGAGCCCAAGCTGGAATGGTCATTGAACTTGGTAACAAGATTAGAGTAGGTTCACAAGACATGGATGATCATGCATACTTTTACAGCGTCTTCTGCAAAGTCTGCTGTTGCTGCAACCTTCTCAGTGTTACCTGCTGCTTTAACTGTTGCTGCAACCTTTATCACAACACATACTCTGCCTTCTTTGCTGCAACCCTTACGACATTGCCTGTTGCGCCTGTTGCTACAGCCACTAGCAGCTCAACTTTGTAGATTTCCAGTAGCAGTCTTCCTTCACATGGAAGATTAACTAGCTTATGGCTCACCTGGAGTAAGGATTACCCTAGCTACCTCATGCAGGTCGCAAAATTTGCTCTTCCTTCTGTGCTTCCCTGGAAGTACATCTGGTTGAAATCATTACTGCCTGCTGTGCACCTTATTCCAGTCTCTTGACTGGGCATGTGCAAGCAAACAGTTCCTCCCATGTTTCTTCAGAGACACACTGGGCAGAGTATGTGCAGCCCTGTGCATACAGACTGACAAGTGCAGGTAGCGCTTCCTTACTTGGTTCTCTGGAAGTACACCTGGTCAAGTGCACATGACATACTGCCTACACTTTTCCAGTCTTTGGAATGCACAAGTGTTAGCAGAGTGATTTGCTCTTCTACTTGTTTTTCTTAGGAAACACACTGGGCAAAGTATATGCAACCATGTGCATACCTGGTCTCCTGGCAGCTGTATGGAGGCAACTTTTTCCTCCCATTCTTCCTGGAAATTACACTTGTTTGAGACAACTCTTCCTACTTGTTTGACATATGCTCAACTCTTGGTGGGTTTGTTCATGACATACCTTGCTCAGGACACACCAACGCTAGGATTGCATGGCAGTGTGGGACCACTCTTCCATTCACCTGTAGAATACCTGGAACAAATACAGGAGTAAGGTGTTCTCCCAGTGTTTTGGGAGAGTGCAATGACATTCACCCTTTCTTCTTAGCAAATGCATGTTGGCTGCTCACCTATGCCTCTCTGGGCATGCATGGTTTAGTCAACACTACCTCACCTCCCTCTGTGTGTGTACAGTTGTAGGACTGTACAAATGTGGGGGGTGTTTTGCATGCAGCAACCCTCCTTTTACAGTACTTTTGAGTGCCAGGAGGACTGTTCTTATGCAGCTATATTGCATCTAGGTCTGCTAGTGGTGTGCTACAGACTGGGAGTGTTTTTTACAAGGTAGTACTTTTGACTGCTCTTTTGATTGGCCATTCTTAGCTTATGCTTCACCCAAAACTCATGAAGTTGCCACACTCCCTTGGAGTGTATGAAAGCTTTATAATAATAATAATAATAATAATAATAATAATAATAATAATAATAATAATAATAATAATAATAATAATAATAATAATAGGATGCTTGCACTGTGGTTCTCTGTGGTGTACACTCATGAGAGATGTTCTAGTTCGTTTACTAAGACTTCTGTGCTAGCACACACAAACATGCTTAAAGCATCAAGTTCTGTTTTTACCAATCATACAGAAGTCTGTAAATTTTATACCTTGATTTCGAGAGGATACATGTTACCCTAAAATTGCTATTATCAGAAAACCTACGAGCTGGTGCGCCATGATTTTGAGCAGTTACATCCCCTTATTCATTTCTTTTGGTGATTGGCACACATCTGCAGTGTGAAGGAGAGCCCAAAACTATTAATTTGTGAACTTTTTGTGGGAATTCCAATGCTTCCCTTGGGAATTTGTTTATATTTGGAGGATTTTGCCCTCCTTTCAGAACCCCTTCAGCAAAGCTGGTGCAGAGATTGTTTGGCCCCCCTTTGTGAGCATAGTAATCTTAAGTAAGTAATCATGGCCTTCCTTTCTGAACCCTTAGGATCACCTTAGGTGGCAGAGCAGTTGTTCCAGCTACTGTGGTTGCAGTTACCTGTGGTGTTCCTAACTTGATCAACAATCTGATTTGCACATCATAGGGATTCCCTGCCATCAAGCAGTCTAGCAAACCACTTTCTTCCTACTGTGGGAAATGCCAGAGTAGCATCAATCACAGCTTCTTCATGACAGCAACAAGTCTTGGGCCCATTCTCAAGGTATATGCTGGCTGTGTTACCTTGACGACTGGTTAGTCATGGAATCTGCTGAGACACTTTTGCTCCAAGACAGAAGCTTCCTACTCTTTTTTTGGCCAAAAAATTTAAACTGGCAAACTGATAGAGGTTGGACCTTTCCACCCAAATGGCAAACAAGTACCTGTGTATGCTTGTAGACTCAGCAAACTCGTGGTTTTATTAGTGATGGTTCCTGTCCTGGCAGGAACAAACAGATTGGTTTTGGCAGGTTGTTTTCGGTCATTTGTTGTCTCACAGGAGCTCATTTTGCACAGGCAGATCTTCCTGTTCTCATTTCAGTATGACTGAAGTGCAGATGGAGATTGCCACACAACATCTCCTCTTATCTCATGCCATGAAATCATGAACATGGAGGTTCTGATGAGGTAACGGGATGATGGGAAACTGTCAGCAAGATCTCTCAGCACTCCTGAATTGAAGGAGGGCTAGGATACTCCAGCGTTTATGTTCGAGTCTGAATATCAAAGTTTGAAAATGCAGGAAGCGTTGCTATCCCTGCAAGTTTTCCAGTAACAGTCATTAGGTCACTCAGTAGTGCTGTTAAGCAACAATACAACAGTAGTAGCATATAACAAGCAAAAGGGAAAGCCTCACTCTCACTTTGCAAGCTGTCATTTGCAGATGCATGAGAGGATGGTTTCCCATCCATGCCATTGAGCTGTCTGCCAGGGTGGAATGTTCTGACAGGACAGCTCAGTTTGTGTGATCAGGTTGTAGGAATGGAGTGGCCCTTCTTGAGTCATGGTCCAAGCTTGTTGTTTCTTATGCTTGACCTGTTTGCTGAGCCGAAAGCTTCTGGTGTTCTGTTCCTTCATTCAATTCCCCAGGGTGGTGATGGAAGTTATATTCCAATATGTCTAGGATGATCTGGAAATTGACACTTTCCTCTGCTCATCTTGTTTAGTTGGGTGATGAACAGTTATGTTCACTCGGGGTTTCAAGATGATCCTGGCTACTCCTCATTGGCCTCAAGTTAAGTGGGATCCAGTTTTGCTGACTCTTCTTGCTTAGAGTCTCTCGTTGGTCAGAATGTTTGTTCAGTAGGTCATGGACCTCTTTGTTCACCTTCTCTGAGAGCAGCTTCTGTCAGCCTATGCTGTAAGGCTTTTTCTCAGCCATAATCTAGGTTTCAGACTAAAGAGCTTAGATTTCTCTGCCATGTTGGAGCTATTCATACATGAGGAATTTTGAACAAATCTTGGCCCCCCCCTAGTGGCTTTGTTCTCTTTGAGTGGGATATGGACCTGTTCTTTGTAGCCTAGCCGAAGCACCTTACAAGAGCTCACTCTCAAGATTATTCTTTGGCTAGCTTAGTGTTTGCAAAGTGTGTTGAAGAGTTTTTGGTTTTCTGTCCTATCCCCAAAAGGATGGGGTCTCCTGCTCTTCCTGGCCTGAGTTCATGGTAGAATCTCAGACCTCATCAGTTCTTGACATGAGATTTGAGAGCTCTTTCAACCTCTTCCATCAAGACTTCTATGGTAAACATCTGGATGAGATCCTTCTTACTTACAATGTGACTTGTAAATACTACCTGAAAGGACCTGTGCTCTTAGTCAGAGTATTGGCACCTTTTTTCATTAGTACAGGCAAACATAAGAATGTGTCCAGGAACACCCTCCCTTGCCAGTTGCATGAGGTACTCAAGTTTATAACCCCTCTGAGGAGGAGGAAGATGTCATTCATATTACCCTTGACATGAAGTCATGGTATGGGACTGTCCTTAATGTTTTCAGAGAAACTTTTTGGTTTATGGGCAATTAGGGCAGGTGTGTAGTGTAGGAAGACTTCCTTTTCTTCATTCTGTCTGAGAGATATCATCCACTAGTCTGTGGATGCTTTCTCCTTGGGACCTATGGTGGTTGCTCAGCAAGTTACAGGCACTAGCTCCATTTGGACAGACAAGTGCCTGAGGCTCTACCATGAACTCAGGACAGGAAGAGCAGGAGACCCCATCCTTTTGGGGATAGGACAGAAAACGTGTTTTGCCTGAGTAGTTTCTTTTATTGTAAGTCTGGGCGGTGTGAAGGCAGAGTTACTGATTCTCTTCCCTTCCTCCTTTCTGGAGCAGCATCTGGGTTGAAGTGTATGCTGGGCTGGGCTAGATAAAACTCACTACACTTTGAGCACTGCCTTCTAATTCAATATCCTTTATGGGAGGTTTCATGGCTCTTTGATCTTTTCCTTACTTGACTGCCCTTACTCAAGCTGTCTCATTTCACCCCAGGGAGCTACCGCCCTGTCATTCCTTATGCCAGAGTTATTGCATCCCCTGCTTGTATACACAACCTGAAGTGTGACAGTTCTGGATAGGATTCAACTCCAGGCGGTTGTTAGAGCTGGTCTCCCATCAATGGAGTAAGCCTCCTATATCAAAGGCAGTGGTTTGTATTTCTGTAGGAGCAAATAACAAATATTTAAAGAATTCATATTTTCCAAGGTATTAAAAACCAGATCCTTTTATAGTGTAATCCCACCCCAGCCACCTCGCTTTGTCCCTTTGGCTGAAGTAAAACGTGGATAGTAATAAGGTGACCATTCCAGCTTGCGCTGAGGAATACTCCTGCATAAAAGACTGTTTTGTATACCTACAAAAAAATACTTATTACCTTAACATTTTTTTGCAATGTTGCGTGATGGCGCAGTCACACACAAGAAGGTTCTTAATTTTCAGGTCTCTTGGTCTGGATTGCTACATGAGTGGATGGAGACTATCTTTTACAAACCTGGGCTCAATTACAAGTGCTCAAGACTGCTCGCCTGATGTATGCATGTCAGTTAACGTTTATTAATTTCAACAATCACTGTAGTACACCAAGGTTCCACAGTTTCCAAGATTCAGCAGACCCTTTGAACTTTCTAGTCGTTCTTCTCTCTTTAAGTTTTGTGGATGACTGTGAAGATTGAGTTTCTGCTCTCCTTAGACTCCAGGTGTTTTAACTTTCAGTTGCTTAGATAGTCAGTAAGAACTGTAATACTTTCTAGCAATAACTGCTTCCTTATCTTAAAGATTTGGAATTTTATGATGTTCTGTGTGGCGTCCGGACAATTCAGGACTGGGCAATTCAGTACCAGGCAGTTCAGTGCTGGACAATTTGGGGCCGGACAATTCGGTGCTAGGGCAGTTTGGTACCGGACAAGTTGGTACCAGACAGTTCAGTAACGGAGGGCTTTTAATTAAACTACTCATTTGAATAGAGAATATAGAATTTAGGCCAAAGGCCAAGCGCTGGGACCTGTCATGGCATTCATCGCTGAAAGGGAAATTGATAGTAAGAAGGCTATAAGGTGTAACAGGAGGAAAACCTCGCAGTTGCACTAGAAAACAATTTTTAGAAGGTAGAAAGTCAGATGGAAGAAAAAGAATATGAACGGAGGTACAGTAAAAGAAACGAGAGAAGTTGCATCTTGGGGCCGAAAGGATGCTGCAAAGACCATTAAGTAATGAGATATGAAATGAGTATTCTAAGTCAAGTGGTGGTGACCCATTCATTTGCAAATTTTTGGCTTATTTTAAACTATAGCATTGTTACTGTGGTCAGTAATTTTTTTTAACTGAATTTTTTTATCAGTTATCAGCCCATGATGTATGGAATAGCCACTTGCAAGTTTGTAAATTTGGAAAAGTGAAGAAGGGAAATAGGTTAATAACGAAAACTACGTTTACCATAAACATAACGAAAATGCTGGTGGTTCAAAAATATACTGGCGTTATGAAAATCGCTCGTGCAAAGCTCGACTTCATACAGATGAACATTTTGAAATACTGTACTGCAAGTTTCAGAATTTTTCATTTTAGTATTGTGTTCGATAATAAATTCAAAAATTCATTTTGTCAATTTATTTTATTTTATTAAACATGAATTTTAATAGCAGTTTAAATTTTCTAAGCATTATAAATTGTTTTCTTTTACCACTGAAAATTAAACAATATATATACATTGCGTGTTTGTGTTTATCTTTTTAATAATATTAGTGGTATCGAATTGTCCGGTACCGAATTGTCTGGTACCAAACTGTCCTAGTACCGAATTGTCAGGCGGCGAATTGTCCGGTACCGAATTGTCCTAGTACCGTTCTATACATATTTGTACAATGTAAGAGAGATAGAGGAAGTGCTAGTTGATTAAGTTCAGTAACTTTCATTACATTTTATGTTATTCCTGCATGTTCTAATATTTGTTTAAGAAGCATCCAGCATGATTCATAATTGTAGATTGTCTTTTTTTTTTTTTTTTAAATTCTTCCTCACCTAGTTTCCATAGGACTCTTTCACGAGTTCGTTTAGTTTTTTAAGTCTTCTTTTTTTCTCCCCAATTTTCTAATGGGTACTTCCATTTTTCATGGGCTATCACTATATTGTTAAGCATTCTGATCCTACATCGCTTTTGGCCTCTTGTCTTGTATTTCCCTTTTAAGTTGTCCTTTTCAATAGTATTTACTTGTAATGTTTTGTAAATACGGTTTTTTTCCAGGCTGTTTTGTTGTACATACAGTATATATATATTTTTACGTGGGTGCACGGTTAATTACATTAGTTGCTTTGTTATTTAGATAAATTCTTCCTTGCACTCACCGTGGACCTACGAAATATGCCATTTAAGGCTAGAACAGGCTACACATTTCATAAAACCAAAGAGAGAAGGTCGCCAGTTTAAAACTAATCAGTACAAGAATATGAAATTTATTGATCACAATAAAAATTACTTAAAATTACTGAAACAGTTCCAAACAATAAATAAATGACAATCCCAGAGAGAGTTAACAACCACTCAAAATACTGATTCTGGGTTTACGGAACATATGTAAGATATAAATCTTCACACAACGGATCTGAATCCCTTCTGAGGACTTCTTGCAATAGCTGATTTAAATCAGCTATTGAAGGAAAATTTTCAGTGAAAGTTGCAACATTGAGTAATCTACCCTGATAAGGCAGAAATTCTTCCAAGCAAAAGTTGACAGGCTGCTAAGCTAACACGTCCACACGTTCTGGAAATAGATTATCCAGATAACCCACATAAAAGATCTCTCATTAGCAATAAATTATTCCCCAATGGAGGAAAGTTTACTCTTGTTATTTAGCAAGAATTTTAACATCATGGAGGGGTAGTTAAGCTATATCAATGAGCAATGATTAATTCACTTATGGGACGTAATTCAAGAGGAAAATCGACATGCTAGGCTTTGTTGCTGGGGATGTATGAAGGGAGATGGAAATTTTGAAGCAAGGAAAATAAGATCTTTAGTCAAAGAAACAGACACTGGTAATTATTAATTACTAAAATGCAGGCTTACTGGCTATCATATATTGCAAGGTGCTATTGCAATACAGTAGATCCAATTTCCTTTATCTAGCAACTAAGGGCGCTTGTGCCTGGGTCACTTCTGACCCCTTAGAGACCACAAGTGTACCAGATATGAAAAAGACAAAGGGTGCGCCAGGGACAGGGTGCACGAGCGATGTGTTCCTCGCAGGAAGACTAGGCAAGGACTGAGAATGAGCTTTGCTGGCTGGTGCTGAGATATATTCCGTCCTCTTCGGTATGGGCGGAGCTGCCCCGGGTGTAGAAAGTACATTAATTACCAGCAGAGAGGTGTTCATAGGATTAAGTCTTGTGGTAAGAATATCTAAAAGGAAGTCTAGCCTGCAGATTCCCTTCCATGACTCAGTGACACCCGCGTCCTGGCTAATCCTGCTTCTCAAAACATCACTCCTCTTCTGTTGCTAAGGTGGGAGGGGTTCCTTCCTCCCCCCTGGTAGGACTGCCCTATCTAAAAGGATTTTAGGCCCTATATTAACAAACTTTAGAGGTGATAACAGTGTATATTTATAATAGCTCCCCCGTTAAGAAAGCTTTCACTCCCTTTCAGGCGTAAAAGCCTGTACTAGCAGGCTGTTTGTCTTGACTACTTTACTCCTCTCCCTGAATGGGTCTTGCCCTTGCAATGCAGCTGACTAAGGTGACCTACCTAACTGCTAGGATGGGGATACGAGCTTTACTAATTTACTTACTAAAGAAAATCCTAACACTACTCAAAAGGTGTCTATGGATATCTACTTGCTCTCTCTGATGACAGTGAAATTTTACTCCTAGGCAAGGTCTGCAAGGGCTGCACCTTGTTATTAAAATCATCTTGTATCACACTGCTGTAGCACCATCTCCAGTAACAATTAACTAACTAAAATTGAATATTCTTATGAATTACACAATTTCGTATGCTAGAATATACTCATGTTAGGCAATAAGTAACCAGAAGGGTTAATGATTGCAGCAAAATGCATAAGGGCTAGGATGTGTCCTGTAGCTTCTCGAGGCTAGAGGGCAGTTCTAACTTGTTTAGCTTAACGACAAGGTAAGTGATGCTGGTGAGAGGGGTACCTATCACCCTCCTCTGGATTTGATGCCTATTTTGCTGACCAAGTGAGGCACTGTGCCAAGCATGTCATGAGTGTCTAGCTCTAGTATGGACAATCTTAATCATTAATTGATTCACAAAATTCTTTCTATCATATTCACCAGGCTACTCCTACTAATTACAAGGTCTGGCCTAGAATGTTAAGATGATGTTACTTAAGCAGATCACTTTGGTTACCTCCTCTGGGTAGGTGCCAGGATCACTCTGTGATGGGGAAGGCATTGTGCCAATGAGACACGAGTGTCAAGGAGAGCTCAAGCTCTTATTAGGCTACTTGGATCTCTTCTGTCCCTTCTTCTTCTTCTTCAGGTTCCTCCAAGGTCTATCCATGGCAAGCCTTAGAGGTGATGCGGTCACCGACTCTAGGGAAAGGCCAGAAGGGCTGTCGGGAGTGAAATCATGGGTAACCCTAGAGGCTACTGGAAGGCTCCATACTTCGGCTGCTGTGACAGCTGGAGCAAGGGCGGTCACATCTTCGGTGTCCCGGCAGGCCAGTTCCTGGTCAGCCAGAGAAGGTGTAACAGTGAGGTCCACCAGAGGGTCATCTTCTGAGGATGGGGGTGATGAGGACAAACAATCGTTGGGTGCTGGAGGCTCACAAGTAGCGATAATCAACTCACTGAAGTTGGGTGGATCTCCTGTAAGAGGATTAATGGCATGATCTGGCGCTGGCACCAAGTTAGAGCCAAGCACAATCTTCAAGGCTAGTAAGGGCTCAGTGTCCGAGATGGATGGAGAGTGACACTGCTCAGGGCTCTCAAGTGGCACTGGCAGAGATTTGGGGTCAGGTGTGCCTGACAAGGGACCCAGGGGTGCAAAACCCCTCTTTGCACCTGAGTCGGGCTGAGACAGAGATTTCTGTTCTAGATGGAGGTCAGAGCTTCTTGAAATAGTTCTCGTTGGGGTGTCCAATGCGTGTTGCTTGTTGGGGCACCCAGACCAATTTGTGGAGTGCCCTTTCAGCTTGCATGTCTTACAGAGGTCTTGGGTTTTTGCTGCTTCCTTCCTCTGTGAGGGAGGAAGTCTTTGGTGACCACCCTTTCGTGAGGAGGGAGGACTTGGCCAGGAATTGCATGGAGAGTACCCCTTCCGTCGACCACTTCGGTGGGCGGAAGGTGATTCTTCTGATTTTGACACACCTTTCAAGGTGGCTGTGCTCTTTTCTGGTGATGCGGCAGTTAGTACCTCCTTTGTGGAGGTAGCCTGGCACTGGAGGGGCGTTGAGGGAGGACTTTTCCAGAGGTGGTCTCAAGCAAACAGAAATTCCACTCTGTGCCCAATTTCACTCACCACACCAATGCTGTGTGAGTTTGAGTGCCCTAAGGGTTTGTAACCTGGAGCTCGACTGTGGGAATAGACTTGGTGTGGCCCTCTACCCAGGTCATCATCCACCTGATCTTCTCATCCACAGTGGCGCTGGCTGGCACTCTGGCCTGGACAATCAGACAGATATCTGATGCAGTGTCTACCATAATCGGCAGGTCCACTGGGAGGTCAGAGCCATCAAGGGGTGCCACTGAGATGCACTGGGTTCCCATCCTCTCGGGGTGAGGAATATCAGGCGGTCAGGCCGTGGTGGGAGTGGCATGATTAGGTTGATGTGCTTGATAGAGGTGACATGCTTTGGGCAGGCGGGATATCCGGCACTATAGTGTCCAGTAGTGCCAGTCTCGGCGTGGGCCCTTTCGATGGGCTTGTTTACTTAGGGTGACTGAGGGGGGAGAAGTTGGCTTGGAGGTGGATGGAGAGGAGTTCGGGGTTCCTTTGGGAAGGTGCTGCTTGTTAGCTCCCTTTTTGAAGTGGCACTTGGCTTTGGAGTGTCCCACTTTCTTCCAGTAGTAGCATACTGGCCTGGAGGGGAGTCCGTTCTTTGGGCGAACTGGCCCTAAGAGGTATCTGGGTGGCACTATGCGCCGATTAGATGGGCTGTAAGACGGGTTATAGGTCTCCCAATCATCATCCATACGACAGGCCTCCATTGGTGCTTCGGGCTGCCTGTCATTGAGGAGCTTAGCAAGGGCCCGAGGAGCATCCTGGAAGAAATCCTACAGCATGGTCCTGTTAAACAGGTCCTTGAACTCTGTGCATGACATGGACTCAAGCCAGCATGAACCAGCCTGGGTCTTGTGATAGGCCCATTCAGCCCAAGACTGACTGATTGCTTTAGGGAGGCCTCTAAACCACTGTCTCCATTTCTTCGGGGTGATCTCGTAGGCCATCGTTATCACCCTACGAATGTCCTCCATGTTTCCCTTCTGACCCTTCTCCAGCAAGTGGAGGGTGGCCTTAGCTTTACCTTTCATATGCTTGGAAAGCAGTAAGGCCCTCTCCATCTCATTGGTGGTGTAGTTGTCGAGGAGTGTTTCTACTTTCTACAACCATGCCGCTGGCTCGTCCTCCATCCACTTGGGCATCAAAAAAATGATTCTGGATATTGGAGTATTTGGCATAGCAGGTGTGGGATTAAAAGTTTGCTGGTTGGCTAGAGCTGTGGCACTGTCTTGTCATGCTTTCTCAAGCTCAGTCCCCTTTTCCTTAAGGGCTGACTCATGCTGCCATTGTTTCTCTTCCCTTGCTTCTTTGTACCTTTTCCGCCCACTCTCGTGCTGCTTTTGCTTTTGTACTTCCTTTGCTCTTCTCTTTCTCGCTTCTCCCTCTGGGATAAATCATCCAGCTGTTCCTTTATCCACTTGATAAGCTTCCCTCCCTTGAGACCTGCCTCCTTCCCCACATTCATGAAGATCTGGTAACGCTCTGTCGCCATGGTGCTGGTAGGTCAGGGCGTATATGAGAATTGGCCTGGGAAGTGGAATGATTTGGGGAAGTGCCCCTTAAATTGGTGACACTTTAATGGAATGGCACATTTCAAGAAGGTGGTACTGTGGCTGGGTGTGCCATAATCCTTATGGGTAGACACGCTGTTGTTGGCACTGTATCTCAGGTACAGGTGCAGTTTGGGTGGTTACACAGGAATCTTTCTTGGTGGCACTAAGATGCCAGTGTGTTCTGAGGAACACCACTAAGTGGTGGTACAACTAATTGTACTAAAGAAATGGCACTTGGCTCGAAGCAAAGTGCAAGCAATAAGTAAGAGGAAAAGAAAAGGTAAAATGCTTAAGGCTGGTTACTCGTCAACAGTGGCCCCCGATTAGTGGCACTGTGAAAGGGGAATCCCTCTGGTGGCACTTGTGGGTTACTATGGTTTTCATTACTAGTGAATGTTGCTTCCTTTCATGCAGAGGGAGGAAGTCTTTGTGTGTGCACATGATGTGCGGTTTATTGCTTACGGTATACGTAAGTCTTGGAAAATGACCCACTCGTGCTGATAGTTTTGATAACTGTGGATAATTGGCCCTCGCCCCCAAAACTATTCTGTGGGACAGAGGCGTTCTTTTATTTTGGTCCGTTCTTTTCCTTTAAGAAACAGCATGAGTACCTGCTCAGCTGCCTAAAGTGCATAATGTCAAATGAGTGGAAAATGGTTACAAGTACTGTGAGACAAGTGAGTTTGCAAATTACCTTACTAGCTGATTGATTAAAGAGGAAAGCAGAATTATAACAACCAAGATACACTGATGAGATATATTAACCCAAAGGTTGAATTTTGTTTCTGTATAAATTGAGCTTGATTTATCTCGCTTGGCTTTGTAAGTAATAAGTTCTCTTTTGTTTTTCAATATTATCTTACATGATTAACAGACTATGCTCTTACTAACTTTGGTTAAATGGTGTACTTGTAAAATGTCAGTTTCTCTCTCTCTCTCTCTCTCTCCCCTACTTAGAGCATATATCTGATAAAGATTATTGGTTATGCCTAACTAATTGGCTAAATCGCTTTAAGGAATTTGTATGAAAGGTATTTGTCTAGTTCCCGTTACTTTAATTATTTTGTAAAAGATTTTTTTTTTAAGTTATTATACAAAGACACTACATTAGGTATGCGCGTAGTAGAAGGCTTCGCTGTCAGTGCATGGTGTGAGTGAAAGCGATGTGGAATGACACTTCAAGGTCGTGGGCGTTAGTGAAAAATGTAAACAAAGCCACTGTGTTTGTGTACTACTAGTATGAGTACAAGATGGCGGTTAGTGAAGGTTGCCCAGGTAACTGACAAGATGGCAGACGAATCAAGTCACCGCGCAAAGTGAATCGCTTCTAGTGAAGTTGTCTTGGCACGCCAGTGACGTCACGCAGAAGAATACTCACAGCGCGCACTACTTTGTTACTATTTTATGACACACAAAAGAGGGAAATACTTAATTTCTCTGATGAAATGATTTATGCCATGCAAAATGGAAATTATGAACTTAGAACAACAATAATGCGATTACATTATTGATGGCCCGAAAACTGAAATTGTTATGATTTGCACATGGACGAAATTAATTCTACTCCTTTCTCTCTTCGGTGGTGATCACACAGAGACCCACTTAGGGTTGCCAGCTGTCTCTATGTCCTATAGACTTACAAATTTGTCCCCCTATCCTATTCAAGAGAAGCTGGGCACACTTGCTCTCCTTTATCAGGCAATAAGCTAACTAGTTCGAAGTTGAATATTCATGCATTACTCATTGGCCAGCCAGATGGCAAAAATATAAATATCTGACTCAATAACTCAGCGCTATGGCCCTGTAAGAGCCTGACGCCGGCTCTTCCAAACACATGTGTGTGCGTGGGTTTGTCGTCCATCGAAGTGGACAAGACAACAAGAGCATCTTGTTTTCTTTCTCTAAAGGGACGCGATTTCAATCATACAATATTTCCGTCTGTTCTCCCTAACCGTTGTTGTCTTGATGTATGTACAATCACCACTAGCATTGCCACGCAAGCATTCTAACCATGTACTTATAATGTTCCACCGAATCTTCTGTATCAAACTGTATGTTTATTTCTGTTTGTGAAGACACCAAACGTCTCTCCATTTCACATATATTATGCTACTGCATTGTATTCATTAATCTGTCTCGAATCTCATGCAATTGGCCATATGTAGAATTTCCTGGCCTTTCCATTGATGTATGTTTTAACACCGTACGCTTATTATGTGTCTCAATATCGCCATCTGTTTGTCTGCCGACAAACACAGATGTCTGAATCTTTTATCTTCTCTGTTTTGCTCTGTCTGTATGTAGATGCTACGTTGCGGTCCGCACACGTCAATAACATCTCCGCAGATTCTTTACATTTATCTCAATAAGGAACTACCAATAAACCAGTAAACACCCAGCTAGTATGTCGCTCAATCAACAGTCCTTACACTGGTGATCCCAGACTGACCCGAAGGACCCGGCCGACCCAAGATGATGACCCAAGCGCCGACAGACCCTTCGCCGCCTCGCTGCTTCCCGCTGTTCCTGAGTTCTCAGTAGAAGTCCGACCCTCCGAGATGACCCACCCCACCACCTGAGCCCTGGATGCCTCCCCCAGGAAACCTGAAGCCGTCCCCGCATTCGTACTGGATGAGCTGACCAAGGAAGGACCAGCCAATGTCATCCTTCAGCCTGCTGCCGCCCCTCTCGAGCTAGCTACCAAGGATCAGCCGCCGTCATCCTTCAGCCCTCGAGCCGGCCACCGAAGGACCATCTGACGTCACCCTTCAACCGCTCCTGTCCTCCTTGAGCTCCTGCCGGCTGGCGCCACCCTTCAGCCTCCTACCCACCCCTAGCCCAAGCCCTTCGAGCTAACTACAGTTGTCGGAGAGACAATTTCCGCATCGATGTCTTGCTTGGTGCGGGGAAGTATTGTAAGAGCCCGTCGCCCCGACGCCGTCTCTTCCAAACACTGCACCGCACCCTCTGCCTGAGCAGTCGTCTCTGCAGCTGGGCCGATTAATCAGACGTTACCCATGTCTTGGGGGAGAGTATTTGTAAGAGCCTGACGCTGTCTCTTCCAAACACGTGTGTGTGCGTGGGTTCATCGTCCATCAGAGTGGACAAGACAACAAGAGCATCTCGTTTTCTTTCTCTAAAGGGACGCGATTTCAGCCATACAATATTTCCATCTGTTCTCCCTAACTATTGTTGTCTTGATGTATGTACAATCACCACTACTTGCATTGCCATGTGTGTTTCTGTTTGTGAAGACGCCAAACGTCTCTCCATTTCACATATATTATGCTACTGCATTGTATTCATTAATCTGTCTTGAATCTCATGCAATTGGCCATATGTAGAATTTCCTGGCCTTTCCATTGATGTATGTTTTAACACCGTACATTTATTATGTGTCTCAATATCGCCATCTGTTTGTCTGCCTACAAACACAGATGTCTGGATCTTTTATCTCTGTTTTGCTCTGTCTGTATGTAGATGCTACGTTGCGGTCCGCACACATCAATAACATCTTCGCAGATTCTGTACATTAAATCTCAGTAAGGAACTACCAATAAACCAGTAAACACCCAGCCAGTATGTCGCTCCTTACTGGGAATCGAGTGACATACTGGCTGGGTGTTTACTGGTTTATTGGTAGTTCCTTACTAAGATAAATGTACAGAATCTTTGAAGATGTTATTGATGCGTGTGAGCCGTAAAGTAGCGTCTACACACAGACAGGTAAAAACAGAGGTACAGACTCGGGCATTTGTGTTTGTCGGCAGACAAACAGATGGCGATATTGAAAGACATGATTAACATACAGTGATGAAACATATATCAATGGAAAGGCCAGGAAATTCTACATATGGCCAGTTGCATGAGATTCAAGACAGATTAATGAATACAATGCAGTAGCATAATATATGTGAAATGGTGAGACGTTTGGCGTCTTCACAAACAGAAACATACACACAGTTTGATACAGAAGATTCATTGGAATATTATGAGTACATGATTAGAATGCTTGCATGACAATGCAAGTAGTGGTGATTGTACATACATCAAAACAACAATGGTTAGGGAGAAACAGACGGAAATATTGTATGGTTGAAATCGCATCCCTTTAGAGAAAGAAAACGAGATGCGCTTGTTGTCATGTCCACTCTGATGGACGACGAACACACACACACATGTGTGTTTGGAAGAGACGGCGTCAGGCTCTTACAAATACCTTCCCCAAGATGTGGGTAACGTCTGATTAATCGGCCCGCCTGCAGAGATGACTGCTCAGGTGGAGGGTGTGGTGTGGTTGTGCTTGGAAGAGGCGGTGTCGGGGTGACGGGCTCTTACAATACTCCCCACCCAAGCGAGGCATCAATGTGGAAATTGTCTTGCCGACAATTGTAGTTAGCTCGAAGGGCTTGGGCTAGGGGTGGGTAGGAGGCTGAAGGGCGGCGCCGGCCAGCAGGAGCTCAAGGAGGACGGGAGCGGTTGAAGGGTGACGTCGGATGATCCTTCGGTGGCTGGCTCGAGGGCTGAAGGATGACGGCGGCTGATCCTTGGTAGCCAGCTCGAGAGGGGAGGCTGCAGGCTGAAGGATGATGTTGGCTGGTCTTTCATTGGTCAGTTCGTCCAGTATGAGTGCGGGGGCGGCTTCAGGTTTCCTGGGGGAGACATCCAGGGCTCTGGTGGTGGGGTGGGTCATCTCAGAGGGTCGGACTTCTACTGAGAACTTGGGAATGGCAGGAAGCAGCGAGGCGGCAAAGGGTCTGTCGACACGTGGGTCGTCATCTTGTGTCAGCTGGTCCTTTGGGTCACTCCGGGGTCACCAGTGTAAGGACTGGGAATCGAGTGACATACTGGCTGGGTGTTTACTGGTTTATTGGTAGTTCCTTACTGAGATAAATGTACAGAATCTTCGAAAATGTTATTGATGTGTGCGAGCTGTAAAGTAGCGTCTACACACAGACAGGTAAAAACAGAGGTACAGACTCAGGCATCTGTGTTTGTAGGCAGACAAACAGTTGGTAATATTGAGAGACATGATTAACATGCAGTGATGAAACATATATCAATGGAAAGGCCAGGAAATTCTACATATGGCCAATTGCATGAGATTCAAGACAGATTAATGAATACAATGCAGTAGCATAATATATGTGAAATGGTGAGACATTTGGCATCTTCACAAACAGAAACATACACACAGTTTGATACAGAAGATTCGTTGGAACATTATGAGTACATGATTAGAATGCTTGCATGGCAATGCAAGTAGTGGTGATTGTACATACATCAAAACAACAATGGTTAGGGAGAAACAGACGGAAATATTGTATGGTTGAAATCGCGTTCCTTTAGAGAAAGAAAACGAGATGCTCTTGTTGTCTTGTCCACTCCAATGGACGACGAACACACGCACACACGCGTTTGGAAGAGACGGCGTCAGGCTCTTACAGCCCTGGGAAAAGACGCCTGCTACCAGAATTGGGACAACTACATCCCTGCGACCTTTTCCTAGCTTTTCCTATTCGTAAATTGTAAATTTAACACTCACTTATTTCGCCCTTCCCTACCTAACTCAATTCTGAAATTATAACATCGATATTTATAACCTTACCTCAGACCTGCACTCTTCTTGCTTTGAAAATTTTAGTTGAAGGAAATAGAATGATTTAATTTTCAATTCCAATTAATTTTAGTTAATTCCAAGTTCTGGAATTAGCTAGTAAGCTGATTCCAGGGATCCTGACCAGCTGTCGCCACTTTTATGTTGGTGCACGGTTAATTACATTAGTTACTTTGTCAATTAGATAAACTCTGCCTTGCACTCACCGTGGACCTATGTAATATGCCAATTAGGGCTGGCAAAGGCTGTACATTACATGAAACAAAAGAGGGAAGGTCGCCAGTTTAAAACTAGTCAGTACAGGAATATAGAATTTATTGATCACAATAAAGAAAATTATGCAAAATTACTGAAACAGTTCTAAACAATAAATAAATGAAAATCCCAGATAGAGTTAACAACCACTCAAAATACAGATTCTGGGTTTATGGAACATATTTAAGATATAAATCTTAACACAACGGATCTGAGTCCCTTCTGAGGACTTCTTGCCATAGCTGATTTTCAGTGAATGTTGCAACGTTGAGTTATCTACCCTGATAAAGCAGAAATTCTCCTGATCAAGAGAGTTGACAGACTGCCTAGCTAACACGTCCACACGTTCTGGAAATAGGTTATCCAGATAACAACTCATATATAAAAGATCTCTCATTTGCAATAAATTATTCCCCAATGGAGGAAAGTTGACTCTGTTATTAGCAAGAATTTTAACACCGTGGAGGTGTAGTTAAGCTATATCAGTGAGCAATGATTAATTCATTTACGGGACGTAATTCAAGAGGAAAATTGACTTGCTAGGCTTTGTTGCTGGGGATGTATGAAGGGAGATGGAAATTTTGAAGCAAGGAAAATGAGGTCTTCAGTCAAAGAAACAGACACTGGTAATTAATTACTAAAATGCAGGCTTACCGGTTATCATTTATTACAAGGCACTGTTGCAATGCAGTAGATCCAATTTCTTTTATCTAGCAACTAAGGGTGCTTGTGCCTGGGACGCTTCTGACCCCTTAGAGACCACGTGCATACAGATACGAAAAAGACGCGGGCGTGCCAGGGACAGGGTGCATGAGCGAGGTGTTACTTGCAGGAAGACTAGGCAAGGACTGAGAATGAGCTTTGTTGGCAGGCGCTGAGGTACATCCTGTCTGCTTCGGTGTGGGCGGAGCTGCCCCGGTCGTAGAAAGTACATTCATTACCAGCAGAGAGGTGTTCATTGGCATACAAGTCTTATAGTAAGAATATCTAAAAGGAACTTTAACCTGCAGATTCCCTTCCATGACTCAGTGTCACCTGCGTCCTGGCTAATCCTGCTTCTCAAAACATCTCCACTCCTCCTCTGTCGCTAAGGTGGGGGTTCCATCCTCCCCCCTGGTAGGACTGTCCTATCTAAAAGGATTTTAGGCCCTATATTAACAGTCTAGAGGCGAGAACAGCATATATTTATAGTAGTGTATATATATATCTATATATGTATAAAAGTGAATGTTTGTATATTTGTTTGTCCACTATAGAAATCCTAACAGCTTGACAAACCCAGACAAAATTTTTCGCATGGCCTCTATGTCACTCTAGAAAGGTTTTTAACTCAAAATCAAACCCATACCCCATGACAGACAAACACAGACAAAACAAATGAAATTTTCGTTTTTATGTCACCATTTTCTTCAGTACTACTGGGTTCATTCTCATTTTTCTCCTGACGCTCTGCCTTTTATTCCCTGCTCTGTCAGATGTATGGTTAACCTACAACAATAAATCTAAATTCCCTATAACATGAATTTTTCATCAGAATTTATGTGAATTTTGATCAGAATTTATGATAGTTATTAATATATGTGTTAAACATATACCTTACTGCTTGGTTTTATTGCTAAATTAAATATTTTTAGCTTTGTTACAAACCATATTTCATAGCTGTAAAGCAATGAACCCAAACCAACACGTCCAAGGATTTTATCCCTAAACAATTGTCTTCTTCATTCGCACATGCTTAGTAGCTGCTAGCTCTACTCGACATGCAAGATGTGTGATGACAGTATGTCCTTTTTCTTTATTAGTTCAAATGAGAATTTTCTCATTGATTCAGTTGTTTCTTCTTCGTTATTACTTTTGCAATTCGTTATACCGACTACTTCTTAACATCATGATGGTCTATATCATTATAAATTCAGTTTAGATTAGGTTTATGGTGTGTTTTGGCAACAACACTTCACTTCACTGTTGCTGCACGAGAGACAGACCTTCTCCACTCCCCACACACACACAGACACACAGACACACCTGAGTGCAAATTGTAGAAATACAGTATTTTTTATTTATTGTCTTTGTTCAGTGGAGATGCTTTTTATTCTCCTCTGATAGAAGAACGTAATTTCCCCTCCCCTTCCCCCCCTTCCTCCCCTCTATCTTCCCCTCACCCTCCCCTCCCCTTTCCCTCCCAATTCCCCTTCCCTCAATTTAGAATTATAAAAACATGAACTGTAAAAATTCTGTCCAAGACCCTCCACAGGGCCATCACACACACTTACATCTGACTGGAATCTTTTTCACAAGGAAATAGGTTTTCTCTATGATTATTTTAAATCCAACTACTATCCATCCAATTTATTTTTAGAATATGTTAAGGAAACATTGGACAAGTCTTTTTACCCTCCTGCTACCACACACTTGGCACATAAATTAATATACTATATAAGTTTTCCATTCACGCATGACACCTCTTTTCTACTCAATCTAAAAAGGATTTTAACAAATTATTTTCCTGCAGTTGACGTGAAGCTCATACTTAAGAACCCAAAAACTATTGGTGGTATGTTTCATCACAAAGAAAAACTGCCCCCTTTGATGCAGTCCGGTGTTGTCAAAACTATTGGTGGTATGTTTTGTCACAAAGGAAAACTGCCCCCTTTGATGCAGTCCGGTGTTGTTTATTTATTTACATGTTGTTAATGGCAGTCCGGTGTTAAAGTCACAAACATTATTGGTGGTATGAAACATTTTTATATAAACTGTCACAAAAGTAAAATAAACTATAATGATTTTAAGATTATACTAACCAGCCAACGCGAACACCACCTTCCTATTTGATTGTCCACTTGGCTACGATGGTGATGCAGCTCCGGTGACTTTTATCCTTCCCATGGTCACAAACTTCTGATTGGAAATTAAGGCCTTGTCTTTTTGTCAAAGAATTTGAGAAGTTAAGAGGGCATTGTGGCTATTAAAATTACATATATATATATGTATATATATATACTGTATATATATAAATTAATAATGGAAAACTGCCCCTATTGATGCAGTCCGGTGTTGTTTATTTATTTACATGTTGTTAATGGCATTGTCAGACATACATGGGAAATGCTTGCCTTGAAATTCGACTACTCATTAAAGATTCAGATGTGATTGATCGTAGGTCAGTGAAACAACACATCTTTGTCTTGGTTACATTAGGAGTACAGTTGTACTGGAGAGTTTATGCAATTTATTCAGAAGTTATCAAACCCAGCATTACACTAATTTTTTGAAACATCAAATACTAGAAATTATATATAACTCAGAGGACTAAAAAAGTCTGAATAAAATAAACTATAATGATTTTAAGATTATATTACTTCCATATGGTAATAGGCCAGCCAACATGTGCATTGAACACCACATTACCGAGGGATGGAAAATTTGATTGTCCATTTGATGAATTACGATGGTGAGATTATGGGTCATGTTGAAAAAAATTCCAGTCTCTAAAATATTATATCTGAAAAATGACATGTTCCAGCTTTGCTAAAAAAAAAACTCAAGAACGGTCTACTGTGCTTTTGTTTTAGGCTACATAGTCTTCACTGTTCTTCTGATTTTGATTTCATTTTACTAATTATTAGTTTATTTTATAACGAATACGTTTTATTTCCCATTAAGACATGTTCCAGGCTAAGAATAAATGGAATGCCGTTTCATTTTAATTAATTTTTCAATACGTTTTATAAATGGAATGCCATACTGCATTTAAGACATGTAGGATTCCAAAGGCTATTGCATTATGATAGCCAAGTCAGTCATTTGCCATATTTCTAGTGAATTTGACATTTGGTTTTTAACTAAATATTAATTTTTCCTTAACATATACAGCACTTTTCATGTTAGATATGTTTTTGCTGTCTGTAATCATTATTTATTGTTAATAATTTATTATTATGACTTTTATCTAGGCTGACTGAATTAAGCTAGGTCATGCTTAAGGCCAGAATACTCCTGGTCCCAGTGATTGTCGAGAAGTCTTTGCTGCGCTTCTATCTACTCTTAGCTTCTCATTTACAACATTCGTTAGGTTTCTTCCTCTTCGGTAACGTTTCAGGTGCCCCTGACCTAACAGGCAGATACTACCACAAGAAGGTTTCTATAAATTCTCAACGTTCTCATTAAACTATAGATTTTTTATTATACGAAATAACATATGCATAAATACACACTTGACCGAAATATACCAATATACTGTATATCGAGAACTAGTATTAAGACTTATCTGGAAACCTTTGAAAGGTAACTGAAAAGCCATCTTCAAAAGATGAAATGACGTCTGCTGCTACTCAACTGCTTTTACTTTTGCATCTGTTTATAATCAATTGAAAACTATGTCAGAATTTTCTTTTATCAAAAGTAATTTTGTATTGAAAGTTGTAATCCTTCTTTTTAGAAATGGTATTTTAGCTGAGGCATCGAGCTGATCACGATTTATGGCCGGACTTTTGTTTTGGGGGTTAGGTGTGGTGATGTGGAATCTGCTGTTGAATTTCTAACTCTTTGTGCAAAGGGATTGCAATATTGATAAAAAATTTTTGGCTCTTCGTTGTGAGAACTGGTTCTTTTTGGTGGCTCGTGTTTACATTTGCTCGTCTGCTTGTCGTATGTTTTCCCGTTTCCGTAGTAAATCCACGAGGAGCTCAGGAGCTGCTCTCTGTAACATCTGACCGAATTCACTAGATGCACTTCTGAACATGAATTGTCGGGTGTCATCATGTCTAATGGACTTTCTGTTTCCCCATTCTATGAAATTTTAAATCAGCCGTATCATTCATGAAGGACTCTAACTCTTCTTTGCCCACTTTTTTTTCTCGTTTTCCTCAGGTGAGTTTAGATTAAGACGTCCTCAAGCCAGCACGAGACCTTGCTCCAAGGTTTGATGAGGAGTTTAAGGGAATAAGAGGCGATACCATCAGGCTTGCCTGTTTAAGGTCATCCTATTGCCAGTCCAATGTATACATACATAACGTACATGGTTTTCGTGTTTTATATTATGATTATTACTACAGTTGTAAAGCTTTTAACTCTTACGAAAGTTTCCATGAGAAATGTTGGAAGAAAGAGTCCAGCCGGGCTCTCGACAGTGATCACTCGGATGGTACTTATGATTCTTTGCAGCGGTCCTTCCATCCCAGGTTGCACTCATTCTGTAATTCCCTTACTGCTGGCTTTTGCCACTTACGTACGTTCTTCCACTCTAGCCGTAGGCACTATACATACATACACACACACATATATATATGTATGTATGTATGTATGTATATAATGTGTGAATAGGTAACATGGTGCACGATTCATCTTTCATTTACTTCGATTTTCTATCTCCAGGTTTTTGTCGCGCTAGATAATATCTTGAAACATTTTCTTAAAGTGATCAGTGTCTGAACTCTCTCTCTCTCTCTCTCTCTCTCTCTCTCTCTCTCTCTCTCTCTCTCTCTCTCTCTCTCTCTCTCTCTCTCTAGAAATTATCATAATCTGAAAATTGAGAGAGAGAGAGAGAGAGAGAGAGAGAGAGAGAGAGAGAGAGAGAGAGAGAGAGAGAGAGAGAGAGAGAATGACGAATAATCTAGAAGGTGAATGATTTAAAATTCAGTAGCCGTGTATATGTATGTTTGTGAACCGAACTCGTTTAATGAGGCTAATTAGGGAATATCGAAGAGTATCTTCGGGGTGGATGGCAGTCTCCACCCCAACTTGCGCCAGGGATCGTCGCTTGAACTGCCATAGTAACCTAAATGTTTTGATCCCAAATTGGATGAAGTATGTTTTAGTTCGTAAACATTAGACTGTAATGGACAGCAATAATTATATATTAAAGGCAATATGTATATCCTTATATTTATTATTCAGTGTAACACGGATAGTCTGCAGACAGTGAACTTGAACATGGAAAACACAAACAAATATTTCCTGTCGTGTAAGTGCGGCGCTTTTGCAGAATTACTAAAGTATTGCTGTCAGTTTGAATGGCCTAGGAACACTAGTCAAGGTGAAGAATCGTTGCAGGAGGAGTAAATGGGAATAATATAAAAGCAAGGTATGAGCATGATACCGTATCTCAGACGCTAAGCACATTTTACCAGACTTGCCTGAATTTTGGATGCATGGTGATCAGAAATGTTTATTATATTTATCGAAATCCAAATCAGTAGTAGTTTATTTGTTTATTCAGTCGAGAAATCCAATATAAGAAATGTTAGTATTTTACAGAATAAAATTCTTATTATCTTTGCAGGCGTAATTCATCCCTAGAAGAATCCCTACAATCAGCGATTCACTGTAGCGCTAGCTGTTGGTCTTACTTCTAGCCAAAAAGGTAAGGTATTTTGCGTTGTCGTTCAGCTATAATCTCTGGCAATGTTACTGGTCTGTTTGAGCGGGAAATCTTGTATTGTTACAGTCACGCGGACGCTTTCACGCAGTAAACTATATAAATATATATATATATATATATATATATATATATATATATATATATATATATATATATATATATATATATATATATATATATATATATATATATATCACTAAGTCCACGTCGGAAGGTGAGTGAAAACCGGGACTTTGAACAAGAACTTTCGTAGTTAATTCTACATTTTCAAGTTCACATTGAATACAAAAGAAGTTGACAGAGATTTATATTCAAAAACAAAAGGTGGGGGCGGGGTTACAGTTTGTTAATCTGGGCAGCATGTTCTTTAAATAACCAAGACCGGGACAAAGGATCAAGGGATAATCCATGGTGGAGATTAACATTCCTGGTGGAAGTAGCTCGTTCCTTCTTGCTGCATTGATATATATATATATATATATATATATATATATATATATATATATATATATATATATATATATATATATATATATATATATATATATATATATATATATATATATATATATATATAATGTATGTATGTGATGATTATTATCACTTTTGTACGTGATTCATTTATCACACATTACCACAGGTGAAAATAAGAAATGGGGTGTAGGTCCTGACCGGTTTCGACTTTATTTCCAAGCCATTGACGAAGGACTGATACAGAGTGTGAGAAGTCACAAATATATATACTACAAGAACAGTACTGACGAACATACACAACCGTTAGAGACTCCATATCCCCACTCAGGCCGGTGTCGAGGTAGGAGTGGCCTTTAAAACTCATTTGTCTAAAAATCACAATAGACTCTCAGGGGACATTGCTGATAAACAGACCATACCCCACCTCAGATCCACACCTGACAGGTGTCATGGAGGCGGAGTTTGGAAACTCATTAACATTACTACCCTCGTACTGTGTTTACAAATATGATAATCCTATTTTCATACATCTCTACTGCCTACCTTAAAGTTTAAACAATTTACAAATTTCTTTTGATATTAAAGGATCAAGTTTATACATCCCTTGACTGATATTCATATTATGGTTGTAACTTTCTTTTATAAAGTTAGATTCAATGATGTTCCTTTCCAGTGCATTATAGAATATACAATCCTTTTGCCCCTTCCCAGTTGATAGCATGATTGTTCTCACTAACATGTACAAATATAACACTGTTCCTTGTGCATATCTCACACATTTCTTATGTTGTTCAATTCTTTTTCCAGTGCTTTCCCGGTTTGGCCAATATAAAAGTTGTCACAAGACTTACACGGAATTTTATATACACACCCTTTAGTATTGTCTGGGGAGTTCTTGATAAGTACATTTTTCATTGTTGTATTGTTCTTAAATGCGACATTAACACCAAAATTCTTAAGAAGATGGGGATATCTTTCATATTATTATTATAAGGCAAAACAAGCAAATTTTTTTGTGTTGTAAGGTTCTTTCTGGTTTTGATACATAGTCTTTTTGCCGCTTCAAATGCACTGTTTAATACACTATCAGGATATTTCAATTTTTGCCTGCATTTCTAATCTTATCTATTTCATCATCAATATATTCAGGGCTACATACCCGTAATGCTCTTAAAACATAGATGAAAACACTGACTTTTTAACCTTATTGCTTTGTCCAGAATAGAAATGCACATAGGAAGAAATATTAGTGGGTTTTCTATACACACTATATTTAAACCCACTACTATTTCTTCGTATGAGGACATCCAAAAACGGTAAGCACCCATCATTTTCCATTTCCATCGTGAATTTAATTGATGGTACTAATTGATTTAACTTGGCAAAAAGTTTTTACATCTTGGTTCCCTGGCCATACACAAATTATGTCGTCAACATACCTAAACCATGTTACATTACGTGGGATTATGTTGTTTAATATCTTCTTTTAAAAAAATTCCATATATGTTACTTAACACTGGGGATAGAGGGTTTCCCATTGCCATACCAAAATTTTGTGAGTAAAATTTACCATTAAATTCAAATTTACAATCTTTTACACATAATTTAATCAGTTCAATTAAAGTACTTTTAGGAAATGGGATATCCAGCTGTGTGTTCTCTAACAATTCAGATAAAAACGCCATCAGATCATCTATTGGCACCTTTGTGAATAGTGATACAACATCAAAACTTACAAGCCTGGATTCACTATTAATCTCTACACTATTTAGTTTATTTATCAGGTCCACATTATTCTTGATATTTGCATTTGAGATGGTACCTACTAATGGGTTGAGAATATCTACTAAGTACTTCGCTAGCTTGTATGATGCGGAACCAACTGAACTGATAATTGGCTTGGCAGGAAAGTTTGCTTTGTGAGTTTTTATTGTACCATACATGTATGGTAGCGATGGAGAGGTCACACACAACTTCTTTATAAGGCTTTCGTTACCTTTTAACAGGTTTTTCACTTTCTTATTGAAACCACTATTCACATTGTCTATCGGGTTCTTATTTAATTCTTTATGTGTTATCATCACCTAAAAGATTTTGCATTTTTTCTATATATTCACTTTTATTTAAAATTACAAGGGCGCCTGATTTATCTGCTTTTGTCATGTGTATATTTTTATCTTTTTTCAGTTCATTAATAGCAACCATAAATCTTTTGGGGACGTTTGTGGTGTCTGATTTTTTCATACTTCCATAAATCACTCCCTTAACCATGTTCACTTCTTCATTCGTTAAATCACTATATTTTTCCAAATTACACAGTCCTTTAGTTATTTCCACACTGTTCCTTCCGCCAGGAGATAAAGCAAAGTTTAAACCGTAGCTTAAGGTACTAGTTACATTTCTATCCAGCTTTTTGTTTGATAAGTTGACGACACATTCATGATTGGCGTTGTTGGTCCAAGGGCTTCTTTCAATCAACAGTTTCATTTTATTATCGTGTTTACTTTTCAGTTTCCGATACACTTGATTCCTCATCTTCACATGACAATATTCACGTAGGGAATCTCTCCAATCTGGTGGTATTGAGGCTTCAAAATGTCGTCTTTTTCTCGTGAGATCTTCAAAATTCTTTTTGGTTTCCAATGTTTTGATGTTATGTTTTTCCAATATGGCACGTTGTATTTCACCGAAGGGTTGGTCTTCTAATTTCAGCAAGGAATTGGTTATGAACGATCTTGGTATCACTTGTTCATCCCGACATTCACGTAAAAACCGCAGGTGTTCCTTGTTGGTATGAGCTTGAGTGAGGGCGTCGGCAAATTCTCTGACGGCATATTCCAAGATGGGGAAAAGAACACAGAAAGATCGGAAGGAGCGCGTGGTATCCATTGATGATTATTATCACTTTTGTACGTGATTCATTTATCACACAGATAAAGCAGATAAATCTAGCGCCGCATGCAGACCATTCATTGTTAGCAGCTGCGTAATCATTAGGGTTAAGTCACTAAGTGGCTTATCTCCTCGGTTTCAGCTTTGTAGAATTGGTGGATGACCTTGGTTAAAAACCAGCAGGAAACGACTGTCTATCCTTTAGGCTGCACTTACTCCAAGCAAATAAAATATATTTAAATTTAACGAGATTCAAGATTCAGCTTGATTCGCCATATTAACTTCAATGGAACCGTTCACACCAGGTGAATCAATTCAAATCATGCCTGTTCGATTCAATTCATGTTGCTGATTCAGCTGGGCCAATTTTTTCATCAGTTGTAGCAAGTCCATTGAAGTGTAAACCAAGGTCTAAACATGCTACAAGATGTCCTCATCAATTTAGCACAAGAGCGAGTGCTATAAATGATCCTTGCTGCTTTAGGGAAGGAGATTACTACTGGAATTAAATGTAAAAATTATGCAACCATTTTATTATTCACTACATGCTGTAGACCTACAGTATATGTATCAGCTGATCATTCTGTCCTGCCAGTTGATAGCTCCTCGTTGTGATAAAACATTCTTTTAGGGTGTCACGAACTGACATAGCTTACGCTCTAGGGCTTGCACTTCATGTTGGCGTCAGACTCATGGCTGAACAGTGGAAATCAACTCTTATCATCATTGTCACCAAGAGAGTTGAAATTGTTTTCATGCTGGATGAAATTATGAAGCACACAGATACTTTTAACCATTGCTTCAGGTACCTCAATGCTTCTCTTCATTGCTGTTGTAATTACACCAGACTCCATAGCTAAGATTCTAATGCACATCATACTGTTCACCTGGCTCTGCCTATCTTATAGATGAATATGTTTTTGGAGTAATTATAGGTTCTTTCATTAGATTGGGCTAAATGGAAAAGCTTCTGCTCCTTTGAGATAAAATGGTACTTTTTATTGCAGTATTCGCTATTTCGCAAGGCTTTGGAATACCAAAATGTCCTGAAAGCCACGACCTACCCATATTTGAGTCACTGGAAACTGCATTGTCACTGTTTCGGCCATTTGCCGCTTCATCAATCAGAGTAAAACGACACCTAGCATCAGCCGAAGAAAAGTTAGCCTGCATCAAGCGGGCATTTCAGCATACAAAGCTCGCCATCAGTACTTCCGATGTAATTTGTAACATTGCATTTCTCGATAATATCATTGCTGCATCTCTCCAGTGATGATCAAATGATTCTTGATGAACTGAATCGAATTGATTTGCTTGGTGTCAATGCAGTCTTAGTGTATTTAGCCAATAAATCCTTTAGGCATTCTCCTCTCTCTCTCTCTCTCTCTCTCTCTCTCTCTCTCTCTCTCTGTATATATATATATATATATATATATATATATATATATATATATATATATATATATATATATATATATATATATATATATATATTTATCTATATGTATGTATATGTACTATGTATGTATATATATACATACACACACACACACACACACACACACATATATATATATATATATATATATATATATATATATATATATATATATATATATATATATATATATATATATATATATATATATATATATATATATAAATGAATGTTGTATATTAGTATGGCTTCTATGGAAATCCAAACTGCTTGACAGTCCCAGACAAAATTTTGCTCACGACCTCAATGTCACACCAGAAAGGTTCTTAACTCAAAATCAAACCCCTACCCCTTGACAGACATACAAACACAGACGAAACAAATGAAATTTTCGTTTTTACATCACCTCTTCCTTCAATTTTCTGGGTTTATTCTCATTTTTCACCTGATGCACCACCTTTTATTTCCCGGCGCTGCCAGACGTATGATTAACCTATGCAATAAATCCAAATCCCCTATAACATCAATTTTTACCAGAATTTACGTGAAATTTTATCATAATTTATGAGAATTATTAATATAATTGTTTACTACCTCAATAAAATCAACATTGAAAACCTATATTGGTCTAAATATGGTTTATAATCCTCACCAAGGTAAAAAGTAACACCAAATGTTTCTTTGGTAGACATACCCTCTCATTAAAAAATTACTCGCGAAGAAATTACCACCTTTTTTCAGTGTTCATTTTAAGCTGAACTTATCTTAATCATACCTTGCCAATAAAATACAAATTCTTAAGTATCATGTGGTATTACCAGCATATATCAACTGCTTAATCCACAAAAAAAAAAACTTTGTAGTTACAATCACAACTTTGTGGACCAAGAAATAATTCATCGACGAGATTAAACAAATCCATCACCATCCGCGCATGCATGCTAGCAGACTAAATTCTTCGGTGATAAAACTACCCCCTCATTAAAAAATTACTCGAGACAAAATTACCACATTTTTTTCAGTGTTTGTATGGGCTAGCCGTATTCGTAACCATAAGATATGTTGGACAAGGGAGGGGGGAGTGTGCCTGGCAGTGCACAGCAAGGGGAGAGTTAGTTGCAGCTGCCCGCTGGTAATGATCACTTGTATCCAATATTGTCCTGAACTCTTTATGGGCTAATAAAGCTTCAGAGGTTAGCTATCTTTCTCTAGCCCTCACATGGCACAGTGACAATCAAGAACCAATGATTGAATCAAGATGAGTTGGCATGTGCGAAGGGCCACGCCCGCAAGAAGGTCTGCAAACTTGCTGGCTGCACTGGCAGAAGGAGCTGGCAGGATCTCATGTGTGTTGCAGTCTCAACAGGCGGCGATTGAAGCATTGACATGTCAGTTATCAGCACTTCAAGGGAGTAGTTCTGTACCTCCGCAATCTCCTGTGTCAGGAAGGGCCCCAGCAGCAGTGGCGCCGGAGAAGTGCAAGTTAAACATGTCCCTGTCTGCATTCCGAAGTTGGAGGAGGTCAGTAGAGTGTTGGCTTCACCTGAACAAATGGGTGGGCATAGAAGCCATCATGCATCTACGTCTCTGGTGTGAGGCTGAATTGCAGTGCTTTGGATGCAAAGCTGTCATCAGATGAAATATTTGCGATGACGCCCTCGGCGATGCTGGATGCAACACAGGAGCTAGTGACATTGTCATCCAACCAGGCTGTGTTATGGGACACGTTCCTCAGTAGCCATCAGTTGGCTGAAGAATCCATTAAAGTTTACTTTAATAAGTGTCTCCAACGCGCAATTGATTGCAGATTTAAGTGCCTGTCATGTTCTAGGTATTTAGCAGAGTATATCCTTGTTAGGAAGATAATGGTCGGCCTACATAACCCCATGCTTAAAAAGAGAGTTGTATCAGTCAGCAGGTGAGTCTGTAAGAGCCCGACGCCGTCTCTTCCAAACACACGTGTGTGTTCGTGTGTTCGTACTCGTCATCCATCAGAGGGGACAAGACAAAACAAGAGCATCTCGTTTTCTTTCTCTGATGGAACGCGACGTCAACCATACAATATTTCCGTCTGTTTCTCCCTAACCATTGTTGTCTTGAGTTATGTACAATCACCACTACTTGCATTGCCATGCAAGCATTCTAATCATGTACTCAAAATGTTCCAACAAATCTTCTGTATCAAACTGTATGTGTGTTTCTGTTTATGAAGACGCCCAACGTCTCTCCATTTCACATTAATTATGCTACTGCATTGTATTCATTAATCTGTCTTGAATCTCATGCAATTGGCCATATGTAGAATTTCCTGGCCTTTCCATTGATGTATGTTTTAGCACTGTACTTTTATTATGTCTATCAATATTGCCATCTGTTAGTCTGCCGACAAACACAGATGTCTGAATCTTTTACCTCTGTTTTCACCTGTCTGTGTGTAGATGCTACTTTACCGCTCGCACACGTCAATAACATCTTCGAAGATTCTGTACATTTATCTCAGTAAGGAACCACCATTAAACCAGTAAACACCCAGTCAGTATGTCACTCAAACTCCTGTCCTTACAAGTCTATGTCATTGGAGGATTTGAAAACAAAATGCTTAGCATTCGAGGCAGCAGCTCGTGACTCACTGGGTGGTAAACCCAACGTTTTTGGGGCAGCAGTCGAACTGTCCGACAAAGAGGAGCCACCCGTGGCGGATGCTGTGGCTGCAGGTATGGGCAAGAGTGGGGGTTCCATCAAAGGATAGGTCTAAGTGTAGTAGTTGCAACAGATATCATGGTCATGGGCGCCAAGCCTGTCCGGCAAGAGATGTTGAGTGCTTTAATTGTGGTGGTAAAGGGCATTTGGCCAGGTGTTGACTGAAAGGAAAGAAGAAAAGTCATGGAGATAAAAATTCTTTGGCGACTGTTAAAGTGTCGTTTACAGGTTGTAGTAACCTGCCTAAGGTGAAGATAGATATTCGCATCCCTAGTAGTAGAAAATGGGGTCAGGCAGTGGTGGTAGCTGTTACTGGGGCAGAAGTATGTGTGGCTGGCACGCAGCATCTTCATTTATTGGGGTTGAGCAAGGGTCAATTGCAAAAACCGAAGGTGAAGTTAGTGGACATAGTGGGGAAGGCAGTGCCAGTATTGGGGTTGGCCCGGTGTTGCATTAAAATAGGTTCTGTGAAGTGTGAGCAGATGGTTTATTTTGCTAAATCATCATCATGTGTTTTCTTATCTTTAGATTCATGTAAAGAGCTGTGTTTAGTGCCAAGAGATTTCCCTTATGCTAAGGTGTCTAGTGTCTGTGAGAGCAGTGAAATTGCTTGTAACTTCGACAATGCCGCATCGGTGCGTCCTCCGACAAACAGTCTGCCAGCCGTAGCCTCATTGGCCCAAGGGAATAGTGATGGAGACATGGAGCGTGAGGTAAGAGACAGTGCCAAGGGACAGTATCGCGCATCAGGCAGTATCCCCACGGTCTTGGCCCCACCTACCAACGAGAGGAACCCACCTTTTCCCCTGGTCGAGATGAATGTCGACTGCTTGCAGGAATGGCTCTTGCAACGTTTTTCCACCACCACATTTAATACGAGCCAGTGCCCCCTCCCGGTGATGGAAGGCCCCCCACACCATATTCATGTTGTGCCAAATGCTAAGCCTGTAGCCTTTCATACACCGTTGCCTGTTCCCAAGCATTGGGAGAACAAGGTGAAGAAACAGTTAGAGAAAGACGTGAGCCAAGGTATCATCCGCAAAGTGCCAGCTGGTGAGGCCACCAAATGGTGTTATAGGATGGTAGTAACTGGCAAGAAAAATGGCCAGCCTAGAAGGGCAGTGGACTTTCAATCGCTAAATGCGGTGTGTTTAAGAGAAACCCATCACACAGCTGCCCCCTTTGATATGGTCTCAAACATCCCACCACACATTTTTAAAACAGTGGCTGATGCATATTCTGGTTTTCATCAGGTGGAACTGGACGAGGAGAGTAGGAGGTTGACTACCTTTATTACACCATGGGGGCGATATCAGCATCTACGTACCCCCATGGGTCATTGCTCAGCTCCAGACACGTACACAAAATGTTTTGATGACGTTATAGCAAACGTTGCCAGAAAATACAAGTGCATTGATGATACCCTGCTGTATGACACGAGTGTTGAACAAGGGTTTTGGCATGTGTTTGATTTTTTGGAGTTGTGTGAGAAACATGGGATTACACTCAATCCGTCTAAATTCAAGTTTTGTAGGTGGGAAGTAGAATTTGTGGGTTATCAGTTGGGTTGGGATGCCTACCAACCAACAGCGGATAGGCTATCAGCTGTCAAGGAATTTCCCATGCCGTCAGAGCCATCTATAACTGACATTCGTGCATGGCATGGATTAGTGAATCAGCTGGCCCCATTCATGGCCACGGCCCAAGTGATGGCTCCATTTAGGGATCTGCTTAAGAAGCCATCAAAGAAAAAAGTATATTGGGATGATCAGCTGCAACGAGAATTCGAGAAGGCAAAGAGTACTATATGTCAGTTAGCCAAAGAAGGCCTGAGGTACTACGACAAATCACGGCCGACAACCGCCGTGACAGACTGGTGCAGAGAGGGTATCGGATTTGTGGTACTGCAACAATATTGCAGCTGTGTTATGGTGGATACCCCTTTCTGCTGCAAAGGGGGATGGCGTTTGGTGTTATGTGGCAGAAGACATCTCACCTCTATGAAGCAGGGTATACTGCAGTTGAGGGAGAGGCCATAGCGGTAGTGTGGTGTCTGAAAAAAGCCAGGCTTTTCTTGTTAGGCTGTCCGAATTTCACATTGGTTACGGACCATTGTCCCTTAGTGAAACTGTTTGGTAACAGGGAGTTAAAGGATATTACTAATCCCAGATTATTTAGGTTAAAGGAAAGGACATTGCAGTATCATTTCAGCATCAAATATTTGCCTGGAAAAAGAAACTGTGCAGCTGACACACTCTCCCGCTACCCCTCCCTCTGTACTAAGCCAGAAGACGAAGATTTGGAACTCAGCGATGACCTCATGGTTGCTATGGTAACCACCTTGGTGGCAGCGCTTGAGGTGGAGGACATAGTCGTAATGGATCAAGAGACTGTTGTCAGTGCCGCTCGAGATGACCCGGTGTACCAGTTGCTACTGACGAAAGTTTACAACGGCGAGTGGCCTCAGAGCAAGAGTCAAGAGCTCGAGTGTTTAAAACCTTTCTTTGGTGTGCGAGAATGGTTAGCAGTATCAGGCGAATTGATAACATATACCTATGACCAAGGGTGTGTACGTTTGGTCATCCCAGAAAGTTTACGGCAGCAGGTAGCGGCTAACATGCACAGCGGTCATCAAGGTTTAGACTCTATGTGAAGAAGGGCCCGTCAATCGGTGTATTGGCCGGGCATAACAGGTGACTTGGAGCATCAAAGGGCAAAGTGTCAAGAACGTTTGATCATGATGCCCCCACCAGAGTACCCCTTTCAACAGGTTGTGGCTGACCTCTTCCAGGTCCATGGACGCACGTACTTGGCTTGTGCTGATAGGTTGACTGGTTGGGTAGAGATGGCCCATCTGCCTAATGGTGCCACGTCAGGACATCTCATCAAGAAATTCAGAGGGTATTTTATCAGATGGGGTGCCCCAGATGAGCTGGCTACCGATGGGGGAACCAATTTGTCGAGCGAGGAGATGAGGAATTTTCTAAGGAGATGGGGCGTGTCATCCAGGATATCATCAGCTTTATATCCCCAATCAAATGGGCACGCAGAAGCAGGTGTCAAGGTAGCAAAACGCGCCATCAGTGACCACCTAGGGCCTTAGGGTAGTCTAGATACGGATCAGGTTGCCAGAGCCCTCTTGCAGTATCACAATACACTGTTGCATGGAGAAAAAGTGTCGCCAGCTCAGTTGGCTACTGGTCGATGCCTGAGGTACTCGGTGCCCATCGTCCACCAGTTTACCGAGTAAATAAATATTGGAAGAAATCTCTTAGGTCTAGAGAACTGAAAATGGCTGAAAAGAATGAAAAGGTCTTGGCAAAAACAGATGGAAATTTGCGGACTCTGAAACCCCTCCAAGTGGAACAAAATGTCCGGATTCAGTACCCCACATCCAAACTTTGGGGTCGCTCTGGTGTGGTAACAGAAGTCATTGGGACCGGGTACCGTCAGTACCATTTACGGTTGGATGGAAGTTGTCGGGTGTCAGTACGCAACAGGCGCCACCTTCGCCCCTCAGTGGCAAACCAGAGTCTTTTCCTGAATCTCGACAACAGAGATGTAGGAGGCCACCTGTGTGGCACAACGATTATAAGATGTAATTTTGTTGAACTCTGTGATCTGTCGTATTTTTAGTAATTTTGGGAATGTTGTATTAATTATGTATGTTATTTTGTCTTTTTTTCTATTTTTTATTTTGTTGTGTTCACGGTTAGCTAGGACAGCTCCCGCAAAAGAACAGGGTGCTTGTACTATTGTATTTTGAAGATAGAAAAATATTTGTTGCCCTATATATATTTGTCCATCTTGTGGGGGCATGTATGGGCTAGCCGTATTCGTAACCGTAAGATATGTTGGACAAGGGAGGGGGTGTGGCTGGCAGCGCACAGCAAGGGGAGAGTTAGTTGCAGCTGCCCGCTGGTAAGGATCACTTGTACCCAATATTGTCCTGAACTCTTTATGGGCTAATAAAGTTTCAGAGGTTAGCTATCTTTCTCTACCCCCACAGTGTTCATCTTAAGCCAGACGTATCTTAATTATACCTTGCCATTAAAATACAAATTCTTAAGTACCTTGAGGTATTGCCATCATCATATCTAAGTATTTAATCCACTAAAAAATCACCATATCGACAATTTCTATATTAGACCATTCAGACTTCGGCCTACACTTTCCCTCTTTAATGCATACAGGACACTGAAAACAGTTGTAGTTCTTTTTACGGTGTTTAAAATTACAATTGTGAAAATAATATTAATATTTATATAGCCAACAGACACTGTATCCTAAGTAGCTGCTGGCTAAGACCGATGTCAACATGTACGATATTTCCTTTTTTTTTTTATTCGTTCAAATGCAAATTTCCTCATTAATTCGTTCGTTTCTTCATCGTTTTTACCTTTAGAATTATATAGATTCATTTCTATCTTTTATCAACCCTTATTTATTCAAAACAATAAATACTGATTGCCTAACATTCCTCCAAGAAGGGAAAGATTTTGTTTGATCCATGATTATGTTTTTGTATGAATTGACCAAGTTTATAGATGTCGCATGTGTAACTTTATACACAATTCTACGTTAAGGAATTTGATGTCATTGTAAAGACAATGAGTTGTAATTTATTATGTTAAAAACATCCCTAAAACCAATATCAAAAATATTTATCACGAGTTGAAGTTAGCCACATAGGAAAGTGTTTTGCCATTTTTACTTAATATGATGTGGGGGGTGGGAGGCCAACTCTTGCAGCAATTCACTTAATAATGGGAAAGAAGTAAAAAAAGCATAACAGAGTATAGACTAAATATTTCCTATTACAAAAGACATCAATTCTCATACAATATAAATGAATGAGTTTAAATTAGAACTGAGGGGTTGGTTCAGTTTTTTATGAATTGGGCAGTGAAGTTTACTTTCATTATAGTAACACATAAAAAAGACATCATTGGCCTAGACCTATAACAAATTGTCTGTAACACATGGAAATATTTTGTTTTAGATTTTTATTTTATGATTTGGATTTATAATGGCCTACAAATAGCACTGAAGGTTCTAACAGTGAAATGAATAAGCCTGTACATAATTTATTCAGAGCATCTGAGATGCTTCCCAGATGAAATACAGCAGCAAACTGTCACGAAATTGGCGCTAACCTGCTCTCACCTGTCAGTCGGTTGGAAGTTGTTTAGGTAATAAAATCAGTTCATCTGTTCTGGTGAGCGGACTGTTGTCTACACGTAAATTTTAATGGCAGTTTCGATGAACTGACAGAAGAAATGACAGGTAAACTTGGTGGTGTTAGGGGAGAGAGAGAGAGAGAGAGAGAGAGAGAGAGAGAGAGAGAGAGAGAGAGAGAGATAGTTTATCAACTGTAAATCAGAGTTTTTCCGGGCAGCACTGGGTTGGTCAGCTATTATATATATATATATATATATATATATATATATATATATATATATATATATATATATATATATATATATATATATATATATATATATATATATATATATTACTAAAAGGACCTCATTCAAACTGGATGGTATTTAATGGAGTTTTTATTCAAAAGTTACAAGCTTTCTTGGACAAACAGTCCACATATATATATATATATATATATATATATATATATATATATATATATATATATATATATATATATATATATATATATATATATATATATATATATATATATATATATATATATATATATATATATATATATATATATATATATATATATATATATATATATATATATATATATATATATATATATATATATATATATATATATATATATATATATATATATATATATATATATATATATAGTCTTGTAATTTCCACAGTGGTCCCGTGGATGAAGTATGTAAGCCATCTCGTGAAGATAAATGGAAGTAGTACCAAGACTTTCAACTTTTGTTCCAAAGTCATCTTCAGGGTACTAAACAGTGTTAAAGAAATAACATACACAAGAAAGCAATATGGAGTCACAGATATCAATAAAATATGTCAACAAGCTGTTCAAGTATGTAAACAACATTCTTCAAAACAAAAACATACCTAGTGGAAATATGTAATTACCACAGATACCAGTACAAAACTGTCTGTTTGTAAAAAATCTAACAGCTTGTTTTACTCTTGCATCCTTAAGAATAAAGCTTTTCAACAATTCGTCCATCTTAAAAAGACCATCGCTCAAATTCATGTTACTAAAAGAACTAATGAGACATCCTTCGACCAACAACCTGTCATGCAGTGAAGAACTCTTAAAAACAACTCTAGCTGAATTCCAATCTATTGGGTTTTCAAAGTCTCTTACGTGACAAAAAAATGGCGCTGGAGCTGTTTGCAACCCGTACATTATATTTATGCTGTGTGACTCTCTTACTTAGTTCCTTACTAGATTGACCAATATAAGGTAAATTACAAGTTGAGCAATTAATGTTGTACACCCCTCCTGTTGGCATTACTGGTTTGTTATAAAACAACGAACTCTTGATAGACGAAGTATTACTAAAATCATCATTTATTTTCAGACATTTCAGGCTGTGTACAATCGATAAAAATTCACAACGGTATGGCTTATAGGAAATACTGTATATCAGAGGCACATATTAAAATTACGGAAGACCCTATCACAAAGGTGAAAGGTAAAGATACAAATTGCAGGTTGATTAGTTTTGATGTCAATTGACTGTTCACAAAAGTGCCCTTTGATGATTTACTACAAGTTCTACAAGAAAAAATGAATGATATAGATATTCCTATTTCCCATCATGTTTTTATTATGTTGATAAAGTTATGCATAGTTGATAATACTTTTATTTTTAATGCTTGTTTTTAGACAGATTTTTGGTTTGGCGATGGGGAGTTGTTTATCTGCAAATCTGTCAAATATATACATGGAATTTTATGAAATCAGATACTTACCAAATGTCATTACGTTCACTTTGACATGGTGGGCTTTGGATCGTGACCCCTATGAGTTTTTAGAAATTTTGAATGGCCTGGTACCATCCACAAAGTTCAAATTGGAAACAGAACAAAATAAAACCCTACCATTTCTTGACACAGTCGTTATGAGAACGACAACGGATTTAAATTCAAACTGTACCGGAAACCAACAGCAGTGAATACTTTCATTCACAATTTTTCCAGCCATCACCCCAGGGTAAAACGATCAGTCTTCTCAGGGATGTTTTTAAGTGCATACAGAATTTATGATCCTGAGTTTTTAACAATGGAAATTCAGAACATCTGTGTAATTGCAGAAGAATTATGTTACCTTTTGAATTTTATCGATGGTTGCGTCCAAAGTGCCAAAAAAAATATTTTATAGTCTTGAAAGGTCAAGTATTAATTATGACATTGAAAATATTTTAGTTTTGCCATACCGTTGTGAATTTTTATCGATTGTACACAGCCTGAAATGTCTAAAAATAAATGTTGTCTTTAATAATACTTCGTCTATCTAGAATTCTTTGTTTTGTAATAAACCAGTAATGCCAACCGGAGGGGTGTACAAAATTAATTGCTCAACTTGTAATTTACCTTATATTGGACAATCTGGTTAGGAACTAAGTAAGAGAGTCACACAGCATAAATATAATGTACGGGTTGCAAACAGCTCCAGCGCCATTTTTTGTCATGTAAGAGACTGAACACACAATAGATTAGAATTCAGCTAGAGTTGTTTTTAAGAGTTCTTCATTGCACGACAGATTGTTGGTCGAAGGAGGCCTCATTAGTTCTTTATGTTACATGAATTTGAGCGATGTTCTTTTTAAGATGGATGAATTGTTGAAAAGCTTTATCCTTAACGATTCTAAAGAAAAACAAGCTGTTAGATTTTTTTTTACAAACAGATAGTTTTGTACTGGTATTTGTGGTAATTACATATTTCCACTAGTATGTTTTTGTTCTGAAGAATGTTGCTTACATACTTAATAGCTTGTTGACATATTTTATTGCTATCTGTGACCCCCATATTGCTTTCTTGTGTATGTTATTTTCTTAACACTGTTTAGTACCCTGAAGATGAATTTGGAATAAAAGTTGAAAGTCTTGGTACCACTTCCCTTTATTTTCATGTGAGGACTTATATATATATATATATATATATATATATATATATATATATATATATATATATATATATATATATATATATATATATATATATATATATATATATATATATATATATACATACATACACACACACACACACACACACACACACACACACACACACACACACTCTCTTTTGTTCCCTTCCTGTTTGGTGCCAAAAAATGAGATTTAAGCCCGCCCTGGAGCGACGGCAAACAAGAAATAAAAAGACAAAGCCACAATGGCGACTTCCTTTGAAAACTGGAAGAATCTCCCAACGTCGCAATTCATTTTGACTAGATGGCGGGTCGTACCCTTTTATACTGTACCTCTGGGAGCTCCTCAGGCGACGCGGGAATAAACTTTGTAATAAATCCTTCGGTTTCTGTCACATTTAGAGCTGTGCACGAACTTCCGTCCGGTGAGAAGAGACGCCGTCGATGCCCGTCGGTGAGAGTGACGTGTTTGGGCTTTGAGAAGTACTTTTTTTTTTCTGCTTTCCTGTGTTTTTTTCTCATCATTATTGCTTTTTTTTATTGTACGACACCTTTACTGCTGCTGCCATCTTTGGGCTTGTTCGTTTGTCTGTTTGATGTTTTTATTGTGGATTTAATTTCTTTTCTGCTGTTTTCTGTCCATTTTTTGGTTTGTTCTTTTTTTAGTTGGTTTTGCTTCTTTTTGTCCATTTTTTAATTGATTTTTCTGTTCCTTGTGGCCTAATCACGAGAGGCAGATTTTCCAGGAACTCCTTCGGTAACCACAAAATGTCAGTAGGGTTTGTAGTGAGATTTTCCTATTTTTCAATGTTTGATTTTGAAATTACAAATAATATGAATTCAAACAATTTCATTAGAATTATACGAAACATTGTATAATTCTAATGAAATTGTTTGAATTCATATTATTTGTAATTGCTGTAAAATGAAACATTGAAAAATAGAGCAACTATTTTTCAGTATGTCCCAACTATTGGGAAATTGAAAAAGGAATAGGCATTCGTCCAAGGATATATTTAACTTCCGGAGAAAAATAAAGAATGTGTCATTGGGACTGGGATGTGTTCTGCATTCCTTCTTATAATTACATTACCTTAATTGACTAGAGCTTCTGTGCTATTTGTGGCTGCTGCTTCATCTCAAGTGCTTGTCGCAAGCTAGCTCCCAGCCTTTCGGTTTGTTTCATAACAGTGTATGCTTACCTTAAATAATAATAAAATAATGTATCATAAAAAAAACTAGAATTAGATACGTACTGTGACCACGGGAACAGTAATAGAGTTTCGACGTTTAAGAGAGTTAGCTTGTGTGAAGGCCAAGGCCAACTGTGAGCCGATAAATGAAAGCCACATGGTGATCTACAAGTAAGATTTTCTACTGGAGTGCTGGACATTTTGACGCCTAGGTAAATGATAGGTGAGTCTTCCAGAGTTTTGTAGAAGATGTTGGAAGGAACGTAAAACACATTGTAAGGGAAACAAATAAAATTTTATGAGTAGGAGCAAAGGTGTAGGGAGAAATTAATTTTGTGTTTATGTCAGAGCTTTAGTAAACGATAGATGAAAAGCGTATGGTTTTTATATATATTTTGAAAGACGTTGAAAGCAGTCTCATCGCAAAAAAAAAAAAAAAAAACTATTTTTAGTGCAGGGGAGGAAGCGTGTCACTTTCATTTGATTGTTAGTTTTATTTGTGTTAAGTGATAGGAGACCGATGATAAAGAGGAATATTTTTGAGGGCTTTTGTTTCGTTTTGAGAACAACCTAAAAAAAATGGGCATTCCTTCTAGTAAAGATCATTAAACAAAAATTATGAGAGACTTCCTCCAAGCACAAAAGTTGAAATGTGTGAGCTCTTTCAAAGACAAATTAAAGTTTGGTTCATAAAAGAAAGCGAAGGAAGCAAGCGTTGGTCAATACGACAGAGGATACTATATACATTGTGGAAAAAAATGAACAATGATACATGGTGAATATTACAAAGTAATAGGAATCTTTTAGAAATTACTAGCTACAGGATGAAGAATTCTGAAAGTTGATCGTTGTTCATAGAATAATATGGTTATGAAAATCGTTCTTTATGTGCTGGATAAGAAGTTATGTGCAAGTTATCCTTTATTGAGATAGTTAATGAAAGACTTCTGAAAGATCTTATGGAAATCTTTCGGTGACAGATCTGTAGCAGATGAAAATAGCCCTGTGTTTACAGAACAAAAGGCGAACTTTGAATCCTTTATTAAAAGTATAAACATATCTTACTCTTCCTGTTGAGGTGTACCTCTTAAGACAGACGGACAGACAGACAAACAGCAACTGCATTTCAGCCCTTTGTTCCCTATCGACCTGCTCTTTCTGTATGATCGAAGGAAAGAAAAAGAAATATTAGAAGATCAAAGGCAAGTGTTCGCAGCATGGCAGGACCAGAACAAAGGGTCACTGAAAACAGTAGTTCGTCTTTAATGCTTGAGAGAGAGAGAGAGAGAGAGAGAGAGAGAGAGAGAGAGAGAGAGAGAGAGAGAGAGAGAGAGAGAGAGAGAGAGAGAGAGAGAGAGAGAGAGAGAGAGAGAGAGAGAGAGTAAAGGTTGATGCTGGAAGTAATTTCTGAATATGCATATTTATGCATCTGTTTTTCCTCAGATCCCTTTGATATTTATGCAAAAAGTCTGTATTTTGCATCTGACGTAGGATATCAATGGAAAAGTCCATGCGTTTGACTTCGACATTTTCTTATTTACTTTGCAGCGAAATTTGGGTATTTACTTGTCTGTTTTCCTTAAGCTGACGTCATTTTCTGTATTTGCTTTCGCGATAGAACTCGTATATTTGTGAAAAACTTCATGTTTTGAAGTCAGCGGGGTTTGTTTTGCAGTAAGTTTCATTTTCAAATAGTGTTTTATATTCTCATATTCTTTTCGCAGAACAAACTTTACTTAGTAATGATATTATGGAAAGACTTTTTCCGTATTTAAATGCAGAGGATCATTAAATCATCTGCTTTAGGCTCACTGTATACAGGCTTACAAGTGCTTGTCTTCTTTTAAGGTTACAGTGGGCCTTTCCCTTCGCACTGTAAACAACACTTAAATTGTTTTTCCTTTTTAGTGTCCCTTCGGTCCCCAGCTGCATTGCCTTTTACTTTTCATCTGTTCCTTTTGGGCTCTTCCTACTATCCAGTTTCTTCAGCTTGACCTTGCTGCGTCATCCACCTCTCAGACAAATCTCTCGGACGAGTCCTGAAATGTGATTCAGTCGTCTCGTGGAATTGCTTTTGAAGAATTATAACGGCATTTTTTTGTAGTAAGATAAATTAAGATATGGTAAGTGTTAAAAACGTCTGCAAGAGTATACTTTTATCACCAGATGTCTCTCATGCCAGATGGAGTGTCAGAAGCTTTAATTCTGAACAATTTAGCTTCGTCAGTGTCTGTGATTTCGGATTCTGAGTATTTTTGGGATGATTTCTCCTTTGCCTGACTTCGAATGTTTGTTGTGCTATGATACCACATTCTTCAGTGATTGAACCCTGTAGCAATTTTATAGGGTTCTCTCTCTCTCTCTCTCTCTCTCTCTCTCTCTCTCTCTCTCTCTCTCTCTCTCAATATTAACTCTGTCTTACTGTAGCTTTTGCTTACACGTCGCTTTATTTTTGCAATTTTGCAATTATTTTATTTAATTGCATTGTTAAGTGTAAAGGATTTATTATAACAAGATATGAAAATCTCAAGTAAGATTGAACGATTAAGATGAGACGAAGAAGGTTTAAGGTCATCTTTCATATACAGGTATACTTTGAGAAGGTTCCCTATCGACACACACTCTAACAGGCACTTATTGCAGTCTGATATAACATATCAGGTCCCTTTTATTTGTTTGTTCTGTTCCATCATTTTCACCGGTAAGTACTTCTTCTGATTCATAAATGTGTTCGCATATTTTTGATTCCTGTTGAACTTACTGAATAGTCTGATGCCGATGGGCCCGACGGTAATTTTTCCATTGCCTTTATTACATCGTGGCTTCATTAATCACTAATTAAATAGTCTTCTACTTTTTGTAGCCTTGAAAGTAGTATGTTCTCTTTTGCGATGTATGTTAAAGCGCATATCCTACGGTACGTATAATCGGAATTCCATACATGCACTCGTTCATTTGGTTCATAAATTTTAGTTCCTTGGTGACAGTAGTAGCTACTCCAGTACCAGTTTCGTCTTCCCTCAGTTCATGATGAATGTCATGTTCGCTGATGTCAATTTTGTTTCTATTGTACTAGTGCAGGCCTGTGCAACCTGCGGCCCTCAAGAACTTTTCAATGTTGCCCGACCCTTCAAAAATAAATATCGGGCAATGCGGCCCTTGGGGCCAACTCCCAAGCTGAAAATTTACTAAACCCTAATTACTTAAATTCCTAAAATGTCGTTTCGTCGACAGAAAGAGAGAGAGAGAGAGAGAGAGAGAGAGAGAGAGAGAGAGAGAGAGAGAGAGAGAGAGAGAGAGGATTAAAAAAAAATTTTGTATTGTATATACATTCACATGTCCTGTGAAGCCTTTTTGTTTTTCATAAGTTAGAAATACAAGACTAAATTGCAGTTGGTTTTTTACTGAGGCCGTCTTTCTAAAAGCCCGATGTGCGGCCCTCCATAACCTGAGATTCTTGACTAGTGGCCCTTTATTTGAAAAGGTTGGACACCCCTGTACTAGTGTATCGTAGTATATCAATTGCAGTTACAATATGCTATCGTGTTGCTGTAGCTTTTTACGGTTATTGAAAGTGTATTTTTGTTCTTCATGGTCAATTGTACTTTATATTGTTGCTTCTCCTTCCTTGAACTTGAAGCCCCTTTTGATTGTTGCCATTGTAGTGTTCTGACAGCGGACCCACTTTGTCTGCCACGAATTACATCCTTTTAAATTGTGACCAGTCTCACACTTTAGGCTCACTGGTTCATTAATACATTTGTCTTGTTTGTATCTAAATCGTAATGTTTATAGTACTGTATTGGTTGATATTTGTCGAAGATATTGGAAATTTTTTGGGTACAGACATTGTGACATCCCTTAGTCATACTTTTCTTGATGATATCATTTATCATATTTCTAGTCATCGATTTTAATGGCGCAACTTTCTTTAAGCCATTTTTATTTGGGAAGGATCTTACCTATTGTTAAAGTTAGCTTACAACTCCTCGCCCATAGGCGAGTCGACATTCAAACAAAAGATCGAATGGCTGCCCGGGTGGCTGTCTCGTTTACCTGTTCTCCGCCAGGTGTTTCGAATGTTTAAGCTCTTGTCAGAATTCTCCTTGCCGCCATTGTATATAGGTGCTTGTTGGTATTTCATGGCTTTTTGCTACTATCACGGTACTGTAAATTTATTTTTCCCAGAGTGCCTTCACTGGAATCAAGGCTAAAAACGTTAGGTTCTGAAGGAATGATTACAGTTTTAGCAGAATGTTGACTTTTTATGAATTACACACTGTTTACGCCTGCTTCAATGGTTCTAAGTGTGATCTTCAGAGTAGATGTGAGGAAGTAGGGATTTTCGAAGGACTTTCGGCTTAAGTTCGTTAGTATAGGAAGAGAAGGGAAGCAGTTAGATTGCGAAGCAATTAGTTCGGTCAGGTTACCAACCGGTCATTTCTCCCCCTTCTCCAGGAGTCCAGGTCCTTCTTCTGTAGTTATCTATACTCAGTCTAGGCTTTTCCTTTGCTAATGCTTTAGTTAGTACTGAGGCCTCCTCTTTAGCTCCGCCTTCCGCTCCGCTTTCGGTTCAGGAAAAGTGTATTGAGAATTTAGAACAGGACGTGTCGACAAAATCATCTGCAGGGACTTTGCCGACAAAACCTCCTGTATAGTAAGTTTAGAGATCAGTGGAAATAGCAAAATGAGACCGGAATGAGTTATTTGCTAAAAAATGAGTGACGTGGAAAATTTACGCGATGGTTCTGATTTGAAATGATGTTGCTGTTTCTTTTGTTACATGTCATTTGTTATCGAGGAGTGCACTGTATGTCACACTTTTGAATGGTTAGAATTCTGGAACTAAGAAATTTGCTTACAGTAACGTAGTTAAAAACTTGAAATTTCTGAAAAAGGAAGCTCTTCGGTGACGCCAAAGCACCCTCCATTTACTCATCCTTTAGATGTGAGGTTGAACAGACGTGGTTTGTGTGTCACGGGCGACTGGCCAGTTAGAATCCTTCTCGCAAACTTTGTAATTGTACTGTTTTTTAATCCAATCTGATCAATGCCCGTGTTTGCCTTGCATTGATATGTATCACGTCACGTGGTTACACTACATTTGTAGGCTCGATCAAATTGCGATTTTAGTGAATTGTAACAAATATAACATAAACTTTTGCTTCTTGATTGCTGCCCCACGTGTTCCAGAATTCGTTCTTTGTTTCTTGTTCAGTGTTCTTGATTGTAAACCCAGCTATAAGTTGCTGTAGCGTAAAATCATTGTAAATTTGCATGTAATTTTTCCTATTAACTAGTATTAAATATCTTGGGTGTGTTTTTTTATGAAGTTTATTTTTGTAATAAAATTAGGAAATGTACTCGCATTTGGTGTAACTACCACCCTATAGTGCTGGTTCGAAGCCATAGTCAGTGGACTTTGTACCTTGCCTAGAACAACGGGCACGAACCGGTATAAAAATCGAGGAAAATTCTCGATAGGACATAAACCTTAATTTGGTCAATGCAAGGTTTGTCTGAATTGATTAGGGAACCGGTCCGGGTCGCATATTCGTGATCTGTGTTAAGACTCGGCTTATTGGAGAAATTAGGACCAATCAGCGTTCAGAATTCGCTCGAGTCAGTGACGTCATCATCTCAGCAATCATTCTTACTGTGTGTACGTTAAGCATCCGCTAGTGACGTATGTCACTACTGATAAATTATATGTATACTATCCGTTTTTTTCATTCGGGTTATTATTAATTAGTTTTATCGTCTAAATAGCTCTAAATTTCTAACAAAATTCAAGTTTAATTAATGATGAAAACCGAGGAAGTAGAACACTTTTATATATTCGTATGATTCATTAAACTGTCCTTCTTGAACATAATTCTCATTTGTAAATAAACAATTCATTCATACGGTCTAGAGCTGCTTGTTTAAGAGCAGTCTATCATTCCTGTATTTTAGCGATGGATGCCAAGGAAAAGCTATCAAATTTCGAGAAATTTAAGAATATACATTCAAACCAGTGACAGTAGCGACACAATTGAATGAAGGACAAACGTAACAACTAAAGAACAGGGTCAAGGAATGGCTGGAAGAGTGCTCGAAGAGTATGCAGATTTCCTTAAATGCCTTTTCCCCTTATCCTTATCAAGTTACAAGATGGGTCTACCCATAAATATAGAGGGGAGAGATTGGACAGACAAGTCCAATTGTTATGCGTAGTTCTGAGAAATAGCAGTGGCCTCGACTGCAGAGACCAGCAGCAACAAAGCCACTTCTGGTACCCAGTGCTGGGGCAACAACTGTGTTCCATACAGAAACAGGATCACAGGAGAACAGGGGATCATATTTCATAAGACAGTGACTTTTTCATTCATGAAAATCTTTATAACTGTTGAAACAACCTCAGGTAAACGTGTGTTAGGTATTAGTCAACTTGCAGTCAGCTACACGCCTGCATGTCGAGCTAATAAAATAAAATAATGAATGTTGTAATAAGCTCTTTATTAAAGCCTGTTTGACATTAAATTCATGTAGCCTAATAAATTAGCATGTAGGGTTACTTTCAGTCCATATAACCACGGTTAAGAGTGACAGTTTTCCCTACTACTAGTACTACAGTGTACATAGTATCATGAGGCCTAGCCCAGGGCCTGATCTTCCATAACACTTGACGGCAGTAGGCTATTCTTCAATTTTAACATCATCATTTTTGCCCTATACTTCATAGTTATACTACAACATTATAGCTTTGAAAGTAAACTTTACTGACTAGCTAGCCTACAAATAAACTTTACCAACTAGCCAGTTTACCAGGGTTTATCATCAAATAACAAAGGGTAGCCTACCAAAGCCTAATCTTAGCTTAGCAAAGGATGTCTAATTTGGAATAACCTTCAGGAATGCTGATTTTTCTATCTGTCCCCCTCCACAGACTGTGAAATACAGAAGTTCAGAAGCAGCGGTATTTGTATCACGCAAGTGCCTTTCTAGAGGAATTTTCAGCACCTGAAACTTTGTAGACATTAAAGTTTCTCTGCTTTCTTGGATATAGTAAGACTTTTCACTGTCTACTTTCAAGGTTATCGTTCCATACTTTCCTTGGCATTGCGTCATGTGCTATTAGAACTGACTGATGATGAGCACCTGAAGGTTTTTAAATCAGTGGCAATCTCTCTCTGGATTTAGACACAGGTCAAAAGTTTATCTGCAGATTCTTTGAGCCTCTGGAATGAGTTCCAATGAATTATTTTCTATGAAAACTTCTTGTATTTAGCACTATCAATAGTGAAAAAGAGTAAATTTATTGCAAGTGCTCTCCTTAAGGCTGTTGTAAGGGAATGCTGTTTTATCTTTTGCATTATAGCTGAGAATAAGATTAAGGCTAACTTTTCAGAGAACTGTAAGGATTGCATTTAACCTCTGGTGGGGAAGAAAAGGAAACAATTCTCTGTCATGTTAAGGCAATTAAAACTCACTTGGAAAGGCTAAGCCTGAGAGAGGTAGTTATCCTTTTATTTTGTGATTTTAGAACCTAGAACATCTGTCAAAGGTTAAGCTTGGAGGAGGCAAAACTAACCTTTTATTTTGTGGTTTTAGAAACCTAGAATGTTTTTGTCAAAGGTTAAGCATGGAGCAGGCAAAGTTAACATTTTGTTTTGTGGTTTTAGAAAACCTAGATGTCTTTGTCAAAGGTTAAACCTGGAAGAGGCAAAGTTAACCTTTTGTTTTTTGGTTTCAGAAACTTGAATGTCTTCGTCAAGAACACGAGGTTCTCTGTGACGTATTTGACTGGGCTAGTCCATGGCAACTGACTTCATATCATTTACCTTTATTGAAGGTAAATATTCATATGTGAGAGCGGTCGATACTTCATTTAGTTTTTGACAATTGTCGCACGAGGATGGGTTTAATGCGGCACAGTATTAGTGCAATGTGGTTTTGCTGTTCAGTACCTTAAGTATGCAGAATCATGTTTGAAACAGTAAAGCCCTTAGTACGCTACTATTAGCGGGTAAAGTCTTTTCTTGAACCGAGGAGAGAGCAATCTTTTAGGCTCTTTGTTTTAAATCCGGGTTTTAGTATTTTTGGGAGCATGAAGATACATATATTGTATAGGAGCGTACCTTTATATCGTGAAGGTATGTATTCTTAGTGACTGTCGTTTTATAGGGGTTTTGGACCCAGGCACGGGGGTCCCCTCACGCTGCTTCTGTTTCTTTCTAGCAGAATTAAAGCAGTTTTCTCCGCAAGGCTGCTCTTCACTGCACACGTATGTGAGCCTTGCTTCCTCAATGGAATTCAATTTCTAGCGGCAGTAAGATCCAGAAAAGATTCCAGATCAGTGAGAATGTTTTGGGTTTCATGCAAGAAATCTTTAGCTCGAATGGCTGAGCTGATTTGGTCTAGCTGCACTACCCGCCATCCTCTTCTCAATGTGGGAATCAGCTAACTTTAACAGCAGGTAAGATTCATCCCAAATAATATAAATTTTCATAATAGAATTTATCATTTGGATACTTACCTACTATTAAAGTAGACCCCACCCAGCCTCCCCACAACTTACTGGGCTGTCAAGGAGAATTCTGACCAGTGACAAGAGCTTAAACATTCGAAACACACCTGGTGGAGAGCAGGTGAACTAGACAGTCATCCAAGCAGCCATTCGATCTTTTGCTTGAATGCTGACTCGTCTATCGGCGCGGAGATGTAAGCTAACTTCAACTGTAGGCAAATATCCAGATAATAAATTTTATTATGAAAATTTATATGATTTTGTATGAGGCTTTTAAAGTACAGATTTTTATTTTCATAAAATCTGTTATATCCCTTCATTATCAAAATCAACTCAGTCTCCTTTTCCTCAGCAGATACTAGTTTTTCTCTTTTTCTTTATTCTACTTTCTGTATATTGTTCCAATTTTCCGGAAATTTCACGAGTATATGACTATTTAATAACTTGATAATTGAATTATTTTTCGTTTTAAGCTGTCTGTGTTACCTCTGGTACTTGATGCGTAGTGTTTTTTATTATTTTTTTAAGGGTTCTCTCACGTAAGTAAAGCTGGTATTTAGTCGTCCGTTCTAGTAACTTCAGTTATTTTTGACAGACAGAGCTTAGCCTCTCGGGATTTTTCCACGTGTATTGGCTGCTCGACAGCCTCTGGTTCTTGCTTATGAAACACATCCAAAACTATTTTGATATATTCTTCCCACAGTTTTTCGAATAACATGAAATTCCCAACTCCTTTTTATACAAGATTTTTCCCACCTTTCCGAATAAAATGAAATTCCCAACGACTTTAAATATTAGATTCTTCCCACGGCTTTCAAAAAAAAATGAGATTCAAAGCTACTTTAATATTAGTAGATTCTTCGGTAAGCCTTTTGAATAAAACGAAACTCCCAGCCCCTTTAAATTTTAATAGATTCTTCCCACAATTTTTCGAATAAAATGAAATTCCTAGCTCCTTTAAATTTTTATAGATGCTTCGCACAGCTTTTCGAGTGGCATGAAATTTCCAGCCCATTTAAATTTTCATAGATTTTTCTCAGTGCTTTTCGAATAAAATAAAGATCTAAGCCTCTTTAAATATTAGTAGATTGTTCCCACAGCTTTTCGAATAAAATGAAATTCCCATCCCCTTTAAATTTTGATAGATTCTTCCCACAGCTTTTCAAATATGATAAAGTTCCCAGCCCCATCAAATTCTGGTAGATTCTTCCCACAGTTTGTCGAATAAAATCAATTTACCAGCTCCTTTAAATATTAGATTCTTTCCACAGTTTTTCGAATAAAATAAAATTCTCAGCCCCTCCTAATTTTGATAGGTTCTTCCTACAGCTTTACGAATAAAATAAAATTCCCAGCCCTATAAATTTTGATTGATTTTTCCCGCAGCTTCTCGAATGAAATAAAATTCCCAGCCCCTTTAAATATTAGCCTTCACACAGCCTTTCGAATTAAACTAGATTCACAACCACTTCAAATTTGAAATAGTATTTGCAGCCCCCTTTTAATTTTGATAGATTCCTCCCACAGGTTTTCAAATAAAATAAAATTCTGAACTGCTTTAAATCTTGATAGATTCTTCCCACAGCTTTTCGAATAAAATAAAATTCCCAGCCCCTCAAATTTTGATAAATTCTTCTCTCAGCTTTTCTAATAAAATAAAAGTTCCTAGCCCCTTCAAATTTTGATAGATTCTTCCCTCAGAATTTTGAATAAAATAAAATTCTCAGCCCCTCAGATTTTGATAAATTCTTCCCTCAGCTTTTCAAATAAAATTAAATTCCCAGCCCCTTCAAATTTTGATAGATTCTTCTCTTAGATTTTCAAATGAAATAAAATTCCCAACCCCTTTATATTTTGATAGATTCTTCCCTCAGCTTTTCAAAGAAAATAAATTTCCCAGCCTCTTCAAATTTTGATAGATTCTTCCCAAAGTGTTTCGAATTAAATAATATTCCCAGCCCCTTCAAATTTTGACAGATTACTCTCACAGATTTTCGAATATAATGAAATTCACAGCTTTTCAAATAAAGTAAAATTACCAGCCCTCTTCAAATTTTGAACGTTTTTCCTACAGTTTACCAAGTAAGATATAATTCCCAGCTCCTTCAGATTTTGATAGATTCTTCCCTTAGTTTATCAAATAAAATAATATTTCCTAGTTCCTACAAATTTTGAAAGATTCTTCCCATAGAGTTTCGAATAGACTAGATTTCCCAGCTCCTTTAAATATTAGATTCTTCACATAGCTTTTCGAATAAAATAAAATTGCCATCCCATTCATATTTTGATAGGTTCTTCCCTTAGTTTTTCGAATTATCTAAAATTTCCAGTCGATCAAATTTTGATGGATTCTTCCCTCAGCTTTTCAAATAAAATTAAATTCCCAGCCCCTTCATATTCTAATAGGTTCTTCCCATACCTTTTTAATTAAATAAAATTCGCATTCCATTTCTAATTTTGAATGATTCTTCCTTCAACTTTGCAAATAAAATAAAATTCCCAGGGTCTTCAAACTTTGATAATTCCTTCCCTCAACGTTTCATATAAAATAACATTTCCAGTCTCTTCAAATCTTGATAGATTTTTTCCTCAGCTTTTCAAATAAAATAAATTTCCCAACCCCCACATATTTTCTTAGGTTCTTTCCGTAGTTTTTCATATTAATTGAAATTCCTAGCTTCCTAAAATGTTGACAGATTCTTCCCTCAGCTTTTTCGAATAAAATAAAATTTCCAGCTCCTTCAAATATGATAGATTCTTCCCACAGTTTTCCTAATAAAATAAAATTCCCAGCCCCTTCATATTTTGATAGATTCTTCCCGCAGCTTTTCAAAGAAAATAAAATTTCCAGCCCATTCAAATTTTGGAAGGTTTTGCCCATTGTTTTTCAAATTAAATAAAATTCCCAGCCCCTTCATATTTTGATAGATTCTTCCTACAGCTTTGCAAATAAAATAAAGTTCCCAGCCCCTTCACATTTTCGTAGGTTCTTCCCATAGTTAGAATTAAATTAGTTTCTCAGCCCCTTCATATTTTGATAGATTCTTCCCACAGCTTTTTGAATAAAATAAAATTCTTAGCCCCTTCAGATTCTGATAGATTCTTCCCACAGCTAATCGAATAACATAAAATTCCCAGCCCATTCAAATTCTGATAGGTTCTTCACATAATTTTTATGATTAAATAAAATTTCCATCCCATTCAAATTCTGATAGATTTTTCCCTCAGCTTTTTGAATAAAAGTAAATTCCCAGTCCCTTCAAATTTTGATATAGTCTTCCCTCTGCTTTTCGAATGAAATAAAATTGCCCAGTCCCTTTCATATTTTGATAAATTCTTCCCATAGTTTTTCAAATGAAGTAAAATCCCCAGCCCATCAAATTTTATTAAGTTCTTCCCATATTTTCCCGAATTAAGTAAAATTCCCACCCCTTCAAATTCTGAAAGATTCTTCCCAGAGCTTTTCGAATCAAATAAAGTTCCCAGCCTATTAAAATTTCGCAGCTTATCGAAAAAAAATAGAATTCCCAGCCCGTTCAAGTTTTTCGAATTAAATAAAATACCACTGCTTTTTAAATAAAATAAAACTCCCAGCCCCTCATATTTTGATAGTTTCTTCCCACAGATTTCAAAAAAGAGAATAAAATTCGCAGCCAATTCAAATTTTGATAGGTTCTTTCCATAGTTGTTTAAATGAAATAGAATTCCCAGCTTCTTCACATTTTGATAGATTCTTCCCACAAATTTTCAAATAAAATAAAATTCCCAGCCACTTCAAATTTTGATAGGTTCTTCACATAGTTTTTCGAATTAAATTTCTCATTCCTTTCAAATTTTGATGGACTCTTCCCACAGTTTTTTGAATGAAGTAAAATTCCCATCCCCATTAAAAGTTTGATAGATTCTTCCCACAGCTTATCAAATAAAATAAAATTCCCAGCCCATTCAAATTTTGATAGGCTCTTCCCATAGCTTTTCGAATTAAATCAAATTTCCAGCCCCTTCAAAATTTGATATATTCTTCCCACAGTTTTTTTAATAAAATAAAATTTCCAGCCCCTTCAAATTTTTATACATTCTCACAGTTTTCCAAATGAAATAAAATTATTAGCCCATTCAAATTTTGATAGATTCTTCCAACAGCTTTGTAAATAAAATAAAATTCCCAGCCCTTTCAACTGTAGATAGATTCTTCCCATTGTTTTTCAAATAACATAAAATTTCCAGTACATTCAAATTTGATAGATTTTTTCCCACAGCTTTTTGAATAAAAGTAAATTCCCACCCCTTCATATTTTGATATGATAAATAAATTAAATTCCCAGGCCCTTCAAATTTTGATAGATTTTCCCACAGCTTTTTAAATAACATAAAATTCCCAGCCCCTTCAAATTTTGGTACATTCTTTCCCCAGCTTTAAGAAAAGATAAAATTTCCAACTCCTTCAAATTTTGACAGATTATTCCACAGCTTTTTGAATAAAACTAAGTTCCCAGCCCATTCAAATTTTGATAGATTCTTCCCACAGGTTTTTGAATAAACCTAAATTCCCTGCCCCTTTAAATTTTGATAGCTTCTTTCCACGGCTTATCTAATAAAATAAAATTTCCATCCCCTTCAGATTTTGAAAGATTCTTCCCACAGCTTTGCAAATAAAATAAAATTCCCAGCCCCTTCAAATTTTGATAGATTCTTCCTACAGCTTATGGAATAAAGTAAAATCCCCAGCCCCTTTAAATTTTCGTAGATTCTTCCCACAGTTTTTCGAATAAAATAAAATTCCCAGCCCATTCAAATTTAGATAGAATCTTCCAACAGCTTTTCGCATGAAATGAAATTCCCAACTCCTTCAAGTTTTGATACATTCTTCCCACAGTTTTTCGAATAAAATAAAATTTCCAGCCTCTTCAAATTTTGATAGATTTTTCCCACAACTTATCGAATAAAATAAAATTCCCAGCTCCTTCAAATTTTGACAGATTCTTCCCTCAGCTTTGCAAATAAAATAAAATTCTCAGCCCCTTCAAAATTTGATAGATTCTTCCCTTAGCTTTCCGAAAAAAAATAACATTCTCAGCCCCTTCATATTTTGATGGGTTCTTCCCACAGCTTTTTGTATAAAACTAAATTCCCAGCCCATTCAAATTTTGATAGATTTTTTCACAGCGTTTTCAATAAAACTAAATTCCCAACCCCTTCAAATCTTGATAGATTCTTCCCACAGCTTTTCAAATAAAATAAAATTCCCCATTCTTCCCACAGCTCTTCAAATAAGATAAAATTCCCAGCCCCTTAAAATTTTAATATAATCTTCCCACAGCTTTTCAAATAAAATAAAATTCCCATTCTTCCCACAGCTCTTCAAGTACAAAATAAAATTCCCAGCCCCTTCAAATTTTGATAGATTCTTCCCACAGCTTTTCGATAAAATAAAATTCCCAGCCCCTTAAAATTTTGATAGATTCTTCCCACGGCTTTTCGAATAAAATAAGATTCCCAACCCCTTCAGATTTTGATAGATTCTTCCCATAGCATATCGAATAAAACAAAATTCCCAGCCCCTTTAAATTTTGATGGATTCTTCCCACAGCTTATCGAATAAAATAAAATTCCCAACCCCTTCAAATTTTGATTGATTCTACCCACAGCTTATCGCATAGAATAAAATTCCCAGCCCATTCAACTTTTGATAAATTCTTCCCACAGCTTTTCAAATAAAATAAAATTCCCAGCCTCTACAAATTCAGATAGATTCTTCCCTGAGCTTTTCGAAAAAAATAAAATTCCCAGCCTCTTCAAATTTTGATAGATTCTTCGCACAGCTTTTTGAATAAAACTAAATTCCCAGCCCCTTGATATTTTGATGGATTCCCACGGCTTTTCGAATAAAATAAAATTCCCAGCCCCTTCAAATCTTGATAGATTCTTTCCTCACCTCGCTGACAAGTTCCATTTTGGGGGATGGATTCGTCAGTTGAACGATAACATGAAATTATATTTTGGTACACAAGTACACAATATACTGTACGTATACTTATCTTTATATGTATAAATGTAATTATATATATATATATATATATATATATATATATATATATATATATATATATTGTGTGTTCACCAAAAATTTCAAATTTCAGTTACCATTCAACTGATGAATCCGTCCCCCAAATGAAAATGGCCAGCGAAGGCTAAGTATTTATAAACGAGGATCAAAGGTAATTGGCAATTGACTCTTATTTAAATGGGCTGGGGTTTCAATTTATTTGAAAAGCTGTGGGAAGAACCTATCAGAATTTGAAGGGGCTGGGAATTTTATTTTATTTGAAGAGCTGTGGGAAGAATCTATCAAAATTTGAAATGGCTGGGAATTTTAATTTATGCAATAAGCTGTGGGGAGGATCTATCAGAATTTGAAATGGCTGGGAATTTTATTTTATGCGATAAGTTCTGGGAAGAATCTATGAAAATTTCAAGGGGTTGGGAATTTTATTTTATTCGGAAAGCTGTGGGAAGAATCTATCAAAATTTCAATGGTCTGAGAAATTTATTTTATTCGATAAGCTGTGGGAAGAATCTATCAAAATTTGAATTGGCTGTGAGTTTTACTTTATTTTAAAAGCTGTGGGAAGAATCTATCAGATTTTGAAGGGGCTGGGAATTTTATTTTATTCGATAAGCTGTGCGGAAGAGCCTATCAAAATTTGAAGGGACTGAGAATTTTATTCGATAAGCTGTGGGAAGAATCTATCAGAATTTGAAGAGGCTGGGAATTTCATTTTAATTAAAGAGCTGTGGAAAGAATCTATCAGAATTTGAAGGTGTTGGGAATTTTATTTTATTTGAAGGGCTGTGGGAAGATCTATCAAAATTTGAAGGGCCTGGGAATTTTATTTTATTTGAAGTGCTGTGGGAAGAATCTATCAAAATTTGAAGGGGCTGGGAATTTTAGTTTATTTAAGAGCTGTGGGAAGAAACTATCAGAATTCGAAATGGCTGGGAATTTTATTTCATGCGATAAGCTGTGGGAAGAATCTATCAAAATTTGAAATGGCTGGGAATTTTATTTTATTCGATAAGCTGTGGGAAGAATCTATCAAAATTTGAAGAGACAGGTAATTTTATTTTATTGTATAAGGTGTGGGAAGAATCTATCAAAATTTAAAAGGTCTGAGAAATTTATTTTTATTCGATAAGCTGTGGCAAGAATCTATCGAAATTTGAATTGGCTGGGAATTTTATTTTATGCGATTAGCTGTGGGAAGAATCTATCAGAATTTGAAATGGCTGGGAATTTTTTATTAGCTGTGGGAAGATAAGCTCTGAAATGGAAGAAATCTATCGATAAGCTTTGGGAAGAATCTATCAAAATTTTTTATTTTATTCAAAAGCTGTGGGAAGAATCTATCAAAATTTCAAGGGTCTGAGAAATTTATTTTATTCGATAAGCTGTGCGAAGAATCTATCAAAATTTGAATTGTCTGTGAATTTTATTTCATTTTAAAAGCTGTGAGAAGAATCTATCAGAATTTGAAGGGGCTGGGAATTTTATTTTATTCAATAAGCTGTGGGAAGAGAATATCAAAATTTGAAGGGACTGAGAATTTTATTTTATTTGATAAGCTGTGGGAAGAATCTATCAGAATTTGAAGAGGCTGGGAATTTCCTTTTATTTGAAGAGCTGTGGGAAGAATCTATCAGAATTTGAAGAGGCTGGGAATTTCCTTTTATTTGAAGAGCTGTGGGAAGAATCTATCAGAATTTGAAGGGGTTGGGAATTTTATTTTATTTGAAGAGCTGTAGGAAAATGTATCAAAATTTGAAGGGGCTGGGAATTTTATTTTATTTGAAGAGCTGTGGGAAGAATCTATCAAAATTTGATATGGCTGGGAATTTTATTTTATGCGATAAGCTGTGGGAAGAACCTATAAAAATTTCAAGGGGCTGGGAATTTTATTTTATTCGATAAGCTGTGGGAAGAATCTATCAAAATTTGAAGAGACTGGGAATTTTATTTTATTCGATAAGCTGTGGGAAGAATTTATCAAAATTTGAAAGGTCTGAGAAATTTATTTTATTCGATAAGCTGTGGCAACAATCTATCGAGATTTGAATTGGCTGGGAATTTTATTTTATTCGATAAACTGTGGGAAGAATCTATCAGAATTTGAAGGGGCTGGGAATTTTATTTTATTCGATAAGCTGTGTGAAGGGTCTATCAGAATTTGAAGGGATTGAGAATTTTATTTTATTCTATAAGCTGTGGGAAGAATCTATCAAAATTTGAAGGGACTGAGAATTTTATTGTATTCGATAAGCTGTGGGAAGAATCTGTCAGAATTTGAATTGGCTGGGAATTTTGTTTTATTCGAAAAGCTGTGGGAAGAATCTATTAAATTTGAAGGGGTTAGGAATTTTATTTTATTCGATAAACTGTGGAAGAATCTATCAGAATTTGAAGGGGCTGGGAATTTTATTTTATTTGAAGATCTGTTGGAAGAATCTATCAAATTTTAAAGGGGCTGGGAATTTTTTCTTATTGGATACGCTGTTGGAAGAATCTAGCAAAATTTCAATTGGCTGGGAATTTTATTTTATTGGATAAGCTGTTGGAAGAATCTAGCAAAATTTCAATTTGCTGGGAATTTTATTTTATTGGATAAGCTGTGGGAAGAATCTATGAAAATTTGAACGGGGTTTCAGATATTTTTTCATATGTAACTTGTATCAGTTTACACGCACTTCGTATGTGTCTTTGCTTTTCACTTACTGTTCCTCATTGGACAGTTGGGTACCGTTCTCAGCTAGCACTGCTGGCCCCGCGTTCGATTCTCCGACCGGCCAATGAAGAATTAGAGGAATTTATTTCTGGTGATAGAAATTCATTTCTCGCTATGATGTGCTTCGGATTCCACAATAAGCTGTAGGTCCCATTGCTAGGTAACCAGTTGGTTCTTAGCCACGTAAAATAAGTCTAATCCTTCGAGCCAGCCCTAGGAGAGCTGTTAATCAGCTCAGTGGTTTGGTTAAACTAAGGTATACTTAACTTTTCACTTACTTTTTCGTTACCTTCTCTCATCTTTGGTCAAAAGGAAGCTTAATTTCAGGTGGACTTTTTATTTGTATTTTAATGTTTCCTTGGTATCTTTTACGATCACAAACTATTTTTAGAAAGGAAATCTTTTGCTGCTTCTATGTGGAACATTTTCGTGAGGAAGAGAAGGTTTTTACGCGTTGCGGATGACGTCAAGGTTGAAGGGGACGTTGTGGAAAAATGGAGACTGGCTGCACTGGGAATGGAAAAGAAATCCTATTTGATTTAAGATGACAAAGGAACCTTGTATCTGGGAGGAGGGAGGATGTAACCCTTATATCGAGAGAGAGAGAGAGAGAGAGAGAGAGAGAGAGAGAGAGAGAGAGAGAGAGAGAGAGAGAGAGGCTGGGAAAACATAATTGTTTCTTGTTACAATAGTATAGTCCCCTTTATTATGGCCGGTGGATATCTCTTTTCAAGATTTCCCCTCTGTATATTCATTAGACTTTTTCCTTTCTGGGATCCTTATGAAAGATTTCCTTTTGTTTCATTCCCATTGTTCCTTGTTATCATTATTTACTCTCTCTCTCTCTCTCTCTCTCTCTCTCTCTCTCTCTCTCTCTCTCTCTCTCTCTCTCTCTGGAGGAAGAATAATGTTATCTTCTAAGGTAGAACTAGCGCCCTGTTGCATGGTGACCTCGGGGTGGGACAAGGCCAAGATTAGAGTCGTATATATTTTGTATTTTGAGTCATTAGGCAAATGTTAACAGCAGAAGGGCCAGCAAAACACCTTGCTTCTACGCAAGTGTACATCTTTTATGAAGTCGAAATTCTTGATAATATGTTATACCAGACTGCAATAAGTGCATTTTAACCTAACAGGTACAGTAGAACTTGGAACTCTAATAATGTCTAATAAAAGACCAGTTCCTCACCTTTTCCTTTTCACGTCAACCCTTGCTCTGTGTTTTTCTTAAGTGAAATGGTACCTCCTACAAGTGTGTCCAAGGCCGCGCACTGCGTAAATATTTAAGCAATGCTTTCT
>NC_089756.1:59084477-59089477 GCF_040412425.1 Macrobrachium rosenbergii
ACACATATGTATATACATATATATATATGTGTGTGTGTCTGTGTGTGTATGAGTGTATGTGTATGTTTATATTCTCGTGTACTTATACTAGCGGTAGTATGAGAGAGCGTCGAGATGGCGATTCCCGGAACTAGCGAGTTAGTGGCATATTTTTCTGAATGTCCGAACAAAGTACTGTCATTATGCTTGTTTACATAAGTACCTGTAGTGAAAGAGGCTGGCCACGCACTGAGCGACGGCTCTTCTAAACATGGCCATCGTCAACTGTAGACTTTTTTTATTACAGGCAGAAGAAATACAGTAAGGATGCATGTTTCGATATATATATATATATATATATATATATATATATATATATATATATATATGTATATGTGTGTGTGTGTGTGTGTGTGTGTGTGAAAGTGTGTGTGTTTATATATGTACATATATTATATATAATACATATTGTATATATGTATTATATATATATATATATATATATATATATATATATATAATTTTTATATACATATCTATCTATCTATCTGTATATATATATATATATATATATATATATATATATATATATATATATATATATATATATATATATATATATATATATATATATATATATATATATATATATATATATATATATATATATATATATATATATATATATATATATATATATATATATTTATATATATATATATATATATATATATATATATATATATATATATATATATATATATATGGGTGTATGTAATTTACGTATGTTTGTGAGTATGTTCCAGCATAACTCTGGAACGCATTGAGGAATTTCAACCAAACGTGGTATAAATATGACTTACTATCGAGAAAAGAATGCTGTGGGGGTAAGACATCACTAGTACCAAAGGCCACCAAAGTGGGTGGCAGTAGGAAGGGCTCCCCTGAAACGGGACTGGTTCTGCCTGTAGACTTAGTAATTAAGTAAACTCTATGGGTTTATCGTACCTTATTTTGGTATACATATGATTTACTATCTGGAAAAGGATACTGTGGGTGAAGACATCACTGGAACCAAAGGCGGGTGGGGATGGGAAGGGGGTGACGTAAAAATAATTGAAAACGACAGATATTAGTGCCTAATCCATAGTTTCCGTGGTCACTGAGGTGAATAGTGACACTCCCAATGCTCTTTAAGCCCAAGTTCAACCCTGTTAGGAAGGGGACATGAAAAGGGGTGAAAAATAAAATGTAAAAAATGACAGATATTAGTGTCTGATCCATAGTTTTCGGGGTTGCTGAGATGAATAGTGACACTCCCGATACCCTTTATGTACAAGTTCAGCCCTGATGGGAATGGGGGTGAGAAGGGGTGAAATATAGAATGTCAAAAATGCTGGGCAATGTAATTGAAGCAACTATCTTAACAGGACAGGGAGAAAGTGAGAGAAAGGGAAAATTGAGAGGAAGAGGAGGTGAGAGAGAGAGAGAGAGAGATGGAGAGAGTAGAGGGGGCTGTTAGGGAGGAGAAAGAGGGAAACACTGAGGGAGAGTTGAGAGAGAGAGAGAGAGAGAGAGAGAGAGTTTGAGAGAATGTCAGAGAGAGAGGAAGTGAGAGAGAGAGAGAGAGAGAGAGAGAGAGAGAGAGAGAGGGTGTTAGAGGGGAGAGAAAGAGGAAAGAGTGAGGGAGACTTGGAGAGATAGAGAGAGAGAGAGAGACAGACAGAGTTTATCGGTTGTCATTCAGAGATTTCCCGGGCAGCGCCGTGTTGGTCAGCTGCTACACACACTCACACACACACACATACATATATATGTAGCCCAGTTGAGAGGTAATTTTCATTCCTTACCTGTTACTACAATGTCAAGACGTCCATCTATTTGTATCCTTGGTAGTGGCCGCACAAAGGCTGCTGTAACACATCTCAGTACCCACTCACTCTGCATTTTCTCTCTCTCTCTCTCTCTCTCTCTCTCTCTCTCTCTCTCTCTCTCTCTCTCTCTCTCTCTCTCTCTCAGGTCTACAGCGAAACAAGCTTTACTCAAAATGATTTATTTGACAAAATCTAACATAACTAGATTGCAAGAAATAGGAGATGGTTTAAAATGTAATATCAAAGTTCCCTAAAGATCGTTCACATTATAGCCTTACACTGTAACTTGCAATAGGTCAAAATAAGTCAAAATCCAGTACATTTACAATGACTATATCTTGAACCTCGTCCTCAGCGAAACATCCGAAGAAGTCAAATGAATTCCTCATTAAACCTCAAAAGCATAAAAATAAAGATATGGGAATTCCTCCCATGTTACTCATAAAATGATATATATATATATATATATATATATATATATATATATATATATATATATATATATATATATATATATATATATATATATATATATATATATATATATATATATCATACAATAAATGCTTGAAAAAAAAGACATTATAAAAATGGAGAAAAACAATCTACAGCTTGGGAAATTGAATGTGGTTCCTACCTCCAAACAGCAGTGTTCACAGTCTTGAACGATAAATTGTGAACCACAAAGTCTTCACCTGAAGACTTCTAATAATGTTCAATGTTGGTCTTCAGAAGATTTCTTTTCCCATATCTAATCCCTTCTCACTGTTTATTGTAATTCATAACATACTTGTGACCTATAGGCCTTTCAGATGCTCGGCCACCCAAAGAAGTGCTACCCCCAGCACTAAGGAAATAGCACCTTTTAATTTTCAGATTCGTGCACCAAACGGACAGCCACACCCTCAGCAGGCTGATCTTCCCGTGAGGGTTTACTCACACACTGCTTTTGTGCACAACACACACCCTACTTCATGCAGAGTATGACGACAAAGGCCCCGATCATCGATAAAATAGCAATGAGGAGGTATTGATTTGGGACGGAAAAGTTGGAATCGTGGCGATCACTTCCCTTAAAGGTGGCATCAAAACAACTTGATGGTCCCCATGAAGATGCTGCATGAAGATACAAGTAGTAGAGTTGAAGACACTCTTGCCCAGAACTCGAAACCTCGATGTAACCAGTCTACATGCCACATCAAAGAGATGGGATCCTCGTAGAAGAAACGCATCCAACGAATTATGGCACCGGATGAAGACCTCACAGCTCCGACAGAACACTGCATTGAGAGTCTTCATAGAGGCCACCTTGTACTCATGTTGGAACGTACGAAAGTCACAGTCAGAAGGAGTTTGGTTATATACTAACATCTTCTCACATCCTAACCAGTCAGCGTTTATTAGTGTAAAGATACTACTGTCACAAATTTATCTATCATGAACTAAAACACTTCCTGACTTATAGTTGACAGCCGAGGATTGAAACTGGTCCCCCAAAAGGTACATAGTCTCCTCACTATCCCATACTGTTATTGAACCATTAAAACCATTAGGGAAAGGTATGATAAAACTATGAAACAATTTCCAGTTAATAACTGGAACTTCCACAAGCAACCGCCTATCAGATACACTAACTTTTAAGATGCTATAATACCGATACAAATTCTCCCCAGTAAAAATCACCTGAGAACCACACAGATATGCTGTATTCATTAAAGTCGATTCCAAAGACACGAGAGGTAGAATATCGAAAAAAATTCGCCCCTTAGAAGCAGCAACCACTGCCTTAACCTGTGTCTGAGTTTCTGATGACATGGATTCTGCTTCTTTCTCAATATTCAGCAAGGTGGTTTGACAGGAAGACAAAGCTATCATAGCATCTAAATCTCTCCCCATCCTATCAACTCTGACCAATAACCCATTTAAAGATGTCCTTAAAGTCTCAAAACCCTCCCGTACTTTCTCATTACTATCCCGTAAAGTCATCAAAGTTTTACCCTGGCTAGCTAATTCTGTTGATACCTGTTCAATTCTCACCAAATTAGCAATTGACATACTAGCAATCGATCCTATGATCATAACGGCTCCAATTACCAGTGGCGCAGCCCTCTTACTCCTTCTAGAAGAGACCTGAGAAGTCAAAGAACCTAAATTTGGGAGCCATGTTAAAGTCTTCTTAATCCTATCCTGAACCCTAACAGCTGTAGCATTAAGTTCGGTTAGCCCACCCCGTAACGGATCAAACAGATTCCGTCTGATATTCATCTCAATGAAAAAATTCCTAAGCAACTGAACTTTATTCTGGGATGCTTCAAGCTCAAACCTTGCCGAACCTATATCCTCAAACTCTATACTCAAAGATATTGCATCCAATGACAACCACACATCATAGTCTTCTTCTATAATAACACCTGGGCCTAACCTCACTATGGAATTAGCCCATGCCACAACCCCCAAAGTCATGAGCAGACGAAACTTCAGCATCTAAAGAAAAAACAAAAGAAAGAAACTTATAAGTTACCAGATCTTGAAACGGGAAAAAACAAACAAAAAGAAACCCATATATCTATAATACTCTATGGTATTTTGCAACTAATTTAACTAAGTATTGCAACACACAATAACAAAAAACTGAACTCGGACAATTAAAGATTTGTATAACTCTATGGACCAATGTCCTCCCCATTTACAAAAAACTACAGGTCACATCCCTTTAAAATCCATTGAAAAACAAAACAATGAGAGAGGAAAAAAAACACAGCACATCACAGGAATTAACCCATAAGATTCCCATTAACCTGTCTTTAATATTAGATATATGTGTCACCCGAGACACTCCAGTATTTTCATTCTGAACCATAAATCTATTTCCTTTCTTTGGTTCTACGACCCGAAAAAGACTCACAAATTTAGGACCTAACTTATAGTTCAATTGATTCCTAACATTTATTTTCACAAAAAACCTATCTCCCACAGCAACTTTAACTCCATCTGGCTTTGTATTGCTCCTATCAACCATATCCTGAGTTTTCATTTCAAGATTCTTAGCAAGACGCTCATATCTCTCTTTAGCAGTAGAAACTAGTGATTTTACTGAATCATCACCCGATGGAATAGGTAATAAATCAAACACGTCCTACACCGGGC